>NC_057794.1:134921473-135130719 GCF_018294505.1 Triticum aestivum
GGAAAGAAAAACTGAACAAAGGATCTAATAACTCATGCAAGAGACTAACGCACATATCTGTTTGTACAAACAGGCTGCAAAACAGGCGTCAGCTGCCCATGCCGCCGAAGCATCCGAGCTAAGGCAGAAGTTAGAAGAAAAGCAAGGTATGTAATACCGAAACACGTCTGAAATTATGTCAACTATGATGTGGTATCCCAATGAGTTTTATAATTATGTTTGTAGCTAACACGTCTGAGGTCGAGACCCTCAAGAGTGCGCTGGCCGAGGTCAGGAAGGAGGTGGAGGACGAGCGAGCCTCCCGCCTTAAACATGAATCGCGAGTGGAGGAAGTCCAGCAGGAGCTCAAGGATGCCATAGGCAAATGCGAGTCCTTAGAGCGCAAGAGTTCGGAGCAAAATTCCGAACTTGCCAAGGCACTCCAAAGTGCACAGGAAGCCCGGGCCGAAGCCCAAAGCGCTGTCCGGGAGATCCAAGAGGCAAAGAAAATTGCGGCGGGTAAGGCCTTTAACATGTAGAGCAAATTTGTGAAGAAAAGGTATATCTTTCTAACCCGGATTTGGAGTTCTCCAGGAGTGCTTGCGGACCTGCCCCAGAGTGTTGCTGATGCCATGGAGTTCTTCCGGGCCGAAGAGGGGAGCTCAACGGAGAAGCTGTTCTGGTCATAGTACCTTGCGCCAGAGCATCCCGTGCCCCTCAGCGATCAGCTGAAGCAATGGACCGAACTGCATAGGGTGGCTGAATTGGCCATGGGGGATTTGATAATCCGTCTTTGGCTCGTTGAACCCATGCCCAGTAGCTACTTCGGTCTCGTGAAGTGGCTGGTTAGTGCCTGCCCTCGGCTTGATGCCGTGAAGCAGTCAGTCTGCACCGAAGGTGCGCGGATGGCCTTCGCCTGTGTCAAGGTGCAGTGGGTGAAGATGGATGTCGTCAAGTTTGCAACCGAGGGACCGCCCGCAGGCAAAGAGCATCGCATGCCGGAGCGGTACTTTGGTGATGTCCTGAAAGGATCCTGCATTGTAGAGGGCCAATGTTCAAAGGACATCATTTTTGAATGAATGTATCTATGTTGTTCAATCTTGTATCATGAAACAAGGCTTATGTATGATATGTTGTTTGTTTTATTAAAATATCTCCTCCTGTGCGGCTGTTTATGACATCTGAGAGTTGGCCAGTCGTCGGCTTTAGCCCCCTCGTAGGTAGTACGGGGGTGTTCAGTATGACACTTAAACACGCTTGACCCAATGTATTGGTCCGCGAAGGAGGTGTTAGTGCGGCGAACCAGGCAATCAGACTATGTGGCTATATCGCCCTCACTTAGCCATAGGAGTTTTATAATAATGCGGGCGTAGCCCCTAGTGTTGTTCGATTATCCGAACTTGGGTGCTGTAAATGCCTGGCCGGGTGAAGGCCGGCCTATCACATAATGCGGAGAAATCGCGAGAGATTTATACTTAGTCACCGAATAGCTGCCCAGCTCTTGCCGTATCATGACAGTCAGTTTTCGGCTTTCTCTACTGAGGTGTTTGTCTGGGTAAACCAGAAACACAATCGCAATAGTTCTCCCTTTACTACCCTAGCCGATCAAACATAACGTAAGTAGCAAGCACATGAGCCGGGCAACCTAACTATTGACCAAAGACATGATTCAGAGCCAATGCATATAATGCTATATTCGGGACGCCGAATTGCACTGTTAAAGTGTTCGGACTTTGTTTTAGTATTTAAAAGATGTACGCAGCTTAATAAAGCCCCTGGCAATTTAGGTCATACCAAGGTGTACATGATAATCAGACAAAAACAGGGAAACATATGTTAAGAGATAAGCCAACGCCACGTAGGTTTGGGCTAAAAACTGTTTCCATTATAGTTTGATTGATATGTCGAAATGTATTGATACAAATAGTGCAATAAGCGACAAGGCTATTTTACATGCCGAACACAAGGGAAGCTGTGCATGCGTCTTGAGAGCGGATGAGGTGATCTTTAACGATCCTTTAGGTGCTTTGGCATGCGTCTATGCTTCTTTTCTCCTTGGTATGTTGTCCTTCGAGAAGATCATCGACCGGTGTTTTCATGATAGGCCACGGAAAGAGGCCTTGGTACCGTCGAAAGGGTGGTGTGGGTTGTGAGGAACCTGGAAAAATAAAAAGAAAAGAAAAAGGAAATGTAAGTGTCCTGATAGGGTCTAGCCGTATTGTAGACCTTGTCCTTATTATGCCTCCATCCTTTCCATGGTATTTTAGAGCGTAATTATGTACACGTGGTACATATGCCACAATTTGGTAGGGGCTGAGATGGAGGCCGAATTGCTAATCGAGCTCCTGACAAGCTGGACTGTCGTACAGTGGGGTAGTCCGGACTCGTTTGACAGTGATGGAGGACTTGGCCACCGACATAATAGTTGGCTTGATGAGGCCGTCCTGTACTTCCGCTTCTAGGGCCACGGTGTGCTCCTTAGTGCGGAGGGAGTGTTCCATGTTTCCATTCACTATTATGACGCCGTGTGGTCTGGGCATCTTGAGTTTGAGATAGGCGTAATGCGGGACTGCATTGAAACGAGCGAACGCGGTTCGTTCGAGTAGTGCATGGTAGCCACTGCGGAAGGGGACGATATCGAAGATCAAGTCTTCATTGTGGAAGTTGTCCAACGAACCGAAGACCACTTCCAATGTGATTGAGCCCGTGCAACGGGCCTCTACACCGGGTATCACTCCTTTAAAGGTAGTTTTAGCGGGCTTGATTCTTGATGGATCAATAGCCATCTTACGGACTGTGTCCTGATAGAGCAGGTTAAGGCTGCTGCCGCTGTCCATGAGGACTCGCATAAGGTGGAATCCATCGAAGATTGTATCTAGGACTAATGCGGCCGAACCTCCGTGACAGATACTGGTTGGATGGTCCCTGCGATCGAAGGTGATCAGACAGGCCGACCATGGGTTGAATTTTGGGCGACTGGCTGTATCCCATAGACGTCCCTTAGCACGCGCTTGCGCTCCCTCTTGGGGATATGGGTGACGTATATCATGTTCACCGTTTTGACTTTGGGGGAAAATTTCTTCTGTCCCCCTGTTTTCGGTGCACGAGGTTCCTCATCGTCATCCTCACTGGGCGACCCTTTCTCCTTATGTTTGGCATTTAACTTGCCGGCTTGTTTGAAGAACCAACAACTTTTGTTGGTGTGGTTGGCAGGCTTATCAGGAGTGCCGTGGTTTTGGCAGGGTCGATCAAGTATTCGGTCCAGGCTTGATGAACCGTCTTTGTTTCGTTTGAATGGATTCTTCTGTTGACCGGATTTGGAGCCATTGAATCCGGCGTTGACTGTCGTATTCTCTGTATCATCATTTTTGCTCCGACGTTTATGTTTGTTGCGTTGGTTCCTTTCGTTGCCGTTTTGGGCTTCGGAAGTGCAAGGGTCACTAGTACTGTTACCGCTACGGGCTAGCCAGCTACCCTCGCCCGCACAGAAGCGGGTCATTAGTGCTGTAAGGGCTGTCATGGACTTTGGCTTTTCTTGGCCGAGGTGTCTGGCGAGCCATTCATCGCGGACACTGTGTTTGAAGGCTGCTAGGGCTTCGGTGTCTGGACAGTTGACAATCTGGTTCTTTTTAATTAGGAACCTGGTCCAGAATTTCCTGACCGACTCTCTGGGCTGTTGGACTATATGACTGAGGTCATTGGCATCCGGAGGCCGGACATAAGTGCCTTGGAAGTTGTCTCTAAAGGCATCTTCCAAGTCTTCCCAGCTTCCAATAGAGTTTTCTAGAAGGCTGTTTAACCAGTGCCTAGATGGCCCCTTAAGTTTTAGGGGAAGGTATTTAATGGCGTGTAGATCATCACCGCGAGCCATGTGAATGTGGAGAAGAAAATCTTTAATCCATATTGCGGGATCTGTTGTGCCGTCGTATGATTCGATGTTCACGGGTTTAAACCCTTTAGGGAACTCATGCTCCATTACCTCATCGGTGAAGCATAGGGGGTGTGCGGCGCCTCTGTATCGGGCCATGTCACGACGCAGTTCGGATGGAGTCCGTATGCGGTTTTTAGCCTGGGGTTGGTTATGCCTATCGCACCAGGCTTGATAGCCCTCCTCTCGCACGGGAGCATGCCCCCGTGATCCATAGATTGACCTGGTCTGACCTGCTCTATTTTCCAGGTCCTGTCGTAGGTCGTATGTGTATCCCCGAGCTGTTGTTTCTTTGCTTTTACGGCGAGGTGGTGCGGGATGGTGTTCGGCTTGAGTTGCCGTTCTGTCCCAACCACGCGGTGGGTGGTCAGGTCCGTCAGCCACGTTATGCGCGGGTGGTATAGGCTCTAGCGCCTCATCGTTGAATTGGGGTAGCAGCTTACGCTTTGGGTAACTCTTTGCTGGGCGTTCAAGGCCATATTCTTCGGCTGCCAGTGAGGGAGTCCTGGACTAAGGGGTCCTCGGGTGTCCGATCTATTGGATATGGGCCGGACTGATGGGCCGTAAAGATATAAAGACCGAAGACTCTACCCGTGTCCGGGTAGGACTCTCCTTGGCGTGGAAGGCAAGCTTGGCAATCAACTATGAAGATTCCTTTCTCTGTAACCGACCTTGTGTAACCCTAGATTCCTCCTGTGTCTATATAAACCGGAGGGCTAGGTCCGTAGACAGATCCGGATAATGATAATCATAGCCAGGCTAGACTTTTAGGGTTTAACCATTACGATCTCGTGGTAGATCAACTCTTGTAATATTCATATTCATCAAGATCAATCAAGCAGGACGTAGGGTATTACCTCCATAGAGAGGGCCCGAACCTGGGTAAACATTGTGTCCCCTGTCTCCTGTTACCATCAATCCTAGATGCACAGTTCGGGACCCCCTACCCGAGATCTGCCGGTTTTGACACCGACATTGGTGCTTTCATCGAGAGTTCCACTGTGCCGTCCCCAAAAGGTTCGATGGCTCCTTAAATCATCTACAACGATGCTGTCCAAGGGGAAGTCTTCCTCCCCGGACAGATCTTCGTGTTCGGTGGCTTCGCACTGCAGGCCAACTCGCTTGGTGTAAGGGCATATTTATCCCTAAGTGTTTTGGTGATTGATGACAATACTCGTGCAGACTAATCGTGTGCCTTGAGTCCCACAGATACTTCTTCATTAGGCACAAGATGATTCGGTGCCCCTCGAAGACTAGTGAAGCCGTCGTTGTTCTACGTTTCTCTTTGGTGGAGTTGAGTCGTAGGAGAGCCGTACTATTAAGAGGGGGTCCGCGTCGGAAAGGTAGGGTGGAATCACACGTACACTTGCCCCTCCTTTCCTTGCACTTTGGAGCTACCCATCGTTATCATTGTTGTGCGAAAAACCGACGACTACTGCTGTACTTGCGGTAGTACCGCAAGTACACGCGGTAGTACCGCGAATCCTCACGGTAGTACCGCCCCTCTGGCGCGGTAGTACCGCGGTACCTTGGCCTAGTGCCGCTCCAGTGCGGTAGTAGGGGCGGATGTAATTTTTTACATCCGCGCCCCTCACGGTAGTACCGCTCCTCTGGTGCGGTAGTACCGCCGCACTCTGGCCTAGTGCCGCTCCGGTGCGGTAGTAGGGGCGGATGTAATTTTTTACATCCGCGCCACCCACGGTAGTACCGCTCGTCCTGCGCGGTAGTACCGCGGGCGCTCACGGTAGTACCGCTCCTTTGGAGTTGTAGTACCGTGGCCCTTCTGCCTAGTACCGTTGCGTCGCGGTAGTAGGCGCGGATGTAATTTTTTACATCCGTGCCTACCACGGTAGTACCGCGCCTTACGGTTTAGGGTTTAGGGTTTAGGGGATATGGGTGACGTATATCATGTTCACCGTTTTGACTTTGGGGGAAAATTTCTTCTGTCCCCCTGTTTTACAGGCGCGGTGACAGGCCTGGGAAGGGCGCCTTACGGTTTACAGGCGGTAGTACCGCGTCGGGTTTTTGCACCACCCTAGTTTCTGCGGAAGTTGACACGGATGAAATTTATTTCGTCCGCGCCCTTCCCAGGCCGTGACCCTCCTGCCTTGCGGTAGTACCGCAAGGGGGAGCGGTAGTACCGCACCAGCGGTAGTACTGCTTCTAGCTCAGGCTTGTTCCGGCCTGTGCAGCTGCCACGGTAGTACCGTGATCACCCACGGTAGTACCGCGCGTCGTCGCGGTAGTACCGCTCCCTTAGAGCGGTAGTACCGTGAGTCGCGGGCAGAACTAGTGGATAATGGTTGGATCTTTTCCCCGACTATATAAGGGATGTCTTCTACCTCTAGTTGACTACCTCTTCCACCTCTAAGCTCCATTGTTGCTCCAAGCTCCATTTTCGCTCGATCTCTCTTCCTAGCCAATCAAACTTGTTGATTTGCTCGGGATTGGGTGACAAGGGCCCGATCTACACTTCCACCAAAGGATATTTGATTCCCCCACTTATCCCTTGCGGATCTTGTTACTCTTGGGTGTTGAGCACCCTAGACGGTTGAGGTCACCTCGAAGCCATACTCCATTGTGGTGAAGCTTCGTGGTGGTGTTGTTGTTGGGAGCCTCCGATTGTTGTGGAGATTGCCCCAACCTTGCTTGTAAAGGTTCGGTCGCCGCCTTCAACGGCACCAATAGTGGAATCACGGCATCTCGCATCGTGTGAGGGCGTGAGGAGAATACGGTGGCCCTAGTGGCTTCTTGGGGAGCATTGTGCCTCCACACCGCTCTAACGGAGACGTACTTCCCCTTAAAAGGAAGGAACTCCGGTAACACATCCTCGTCTTCACCGTCTCCACTCTTGGTTATTTCGTGCCTTTACTTTTGCAAGCTTACTTATTGTTACATCTCTTGCTTGCTTGTGTGCTAGTTGTTATTGCATCATATAGGTTGCTCACTTAGTTGCATATCTAGACAACCTATTTGTTGCAAAGTTTAATTTGGTAAAGAAAAGCTTAAAAATTGTTAGTTGCCTATTCACCCCCCCCCTCTAGTCAACCATATCGATCCTTTCAATTGGTATCAGAGCCTCGTCTCTTTATTAAGGACTTCACCGTCCGAAGAGTATGGTTGACACCCACGATGGTGTGGAGGAACACTCCGGTGTGAATCCTATCTCATCTTCGGCCGAAGGGGGAACCTCGGTCTCTCGTGAGGAGTTCAATGTGGCTTTGGACACATTGAAAACCTCCATGACGGCCGAGGTTAAAAGCATGTTTAATGATTTCTTAGAGGGACTTAAACTATCTACCGCACCTATGAAAGTGGGTGATCCCACTAACAAGGTGACGGATGCTTTCTCCGATAAGGGGGAAGCTAACAATGAAAAGAGTCCTTCTACTAGTGGTAGAAATGGCACCGGCATCTTTGCCCATGTGGAACCCCCGGTCTATGGAGGGCCTATCCCCTCCACTCATTTGAATCATGCCGGTCCACCTCCTAAGTATGAAAAAGGTGTAGATTTTGATAATTGGGTCTATCGCTTTAAGCGTCATTTGAAACATGTGAACACTAACCTTTGGAGAGTCATTGAAGAAGGTTTTTATCCTCATGACCCAAGCAACTTCACCCCTCGAGAAGCCGTGGACAATCAATTCAATGAGAGTGCTCTCTTCATCATTCAAGATGCAATTCTTCCCGAAGATCTCCCTCACCTTCGACCCCATGTCGTTGCTAAAGAAGCATGGAAATGTGTTGAGGGCCTCTATCGTGGAAGTGCTAGCATTCAACGGTCCAACTATGAAGTGGTGCAAGATGAAGCCGACGAGTTTGCAATGAAAGAAGATGAAGAACCTCGTGAGCTCTTTCGAAGAGTAACCAAACTCGCGGTGGCACTTCGAGATCATGGAAGCAAGGACACGGATGACAATTGGATCAAGCGAAAGTTCCTCAAGGCCATGATGCCCTACAACAAAGCCATGTCCTCCGTCATTCGTCAACGACCGGACTTCCACACCATGACCTCAAGTGAAGTGTTGGATGAGTTCGTTGCAATGAGCATCTTGGACAAGACCGCCGAAAATGCGGTGCTCCGTTCTCAAAGAGCTAAGAAGCCTAACCTTGCCTTGAAGGCCAAGGTCATTGTCGAAGAAGAGGAAGAAGTGGAAGATGAGGAAAGCAACCCCGAAGACACCAAGTTCGACTACCATGAGCACATGGCCCTTGCTTCAAGACAATTTTGGAGCAAGAAGAGCTCAAGACCCAACTTCAACAAGAATAACTCAAGTGGCGTCAAGGGCAAGCAACGAGTTAGAACTTGCTTCAACTGTGGCAATGTGAGCCATTTCGTTGCGGATTGTCCTTACGAGAAGAGGGAAGACAATGGTGGCAAGTTCATTCGGAAAGACAAAGCCAAGTCCGTCCCCAACAAGAACAACTTCGCCAAGAAGACTCCCACTCGTGGGTTGGTGGTTCAAGAAGAATACCAAGAGGATGATGATGATGATGAGAATGAAGAAGCAACGGCCATGGCATCCATTGCCATTGCTACTCCTCGGGTGTCTCTCTTCGAATCACCCAACGAAAACATCACCGCTAGATGCCTCATGGCGAAGGCTTCAAACAAGGTAACCCCCAACATCACAACCACCATCATTTCTAATCCCTCCATGGAGGATTGCATTGATGGACATGTTGAGTCTAATGAGGAAGTGAATGAATTAGAGTCCTTCATGAGTAAGCTAAAGGGAAAGTCCAAGAAGCACTTTGTTGCTCTCTTGGAACAACTTGGTGAGGCCAATGACATGATCGAGGCTCACGAAGAAACCATCTCCAAGATGGAAGGTCATAGTCGTGACTATGCCGATGAGATATCGGATCTCTCAAATGCTCTTGAGGAAGAGCGTGTGCATCATTTGAATCTTGAGGAGTCACACAATGATGCCCATGCTAAGTTAAAGAAAGATCTTGATCATGCTCTTGTCATATCTCGTGTGCTAACCTCCGAGAAGGCTAAACTTGGGGTTGATCATGCTAGACTCAAAGAGGAGTTTGAGATACTTGACAAGGCCCACAAGGTCTTAAAGGGTACTCATGCTACCCTCAAAGAGTCTCATGCTCAAATCCAAGTTAAGCTAATCAAGGAAAAAGCCACCTTTCCTCATATGGTATTAATTGATAATGCATGTGCTACTAACCCTTGTTGTGAGCATGTGCATCTTATGGAGGAAAATGTTAAGTTGAAGGATCAACTTGAGAAGGGCCTTGTGACTTGCATTCAAGGTGAGAAAAACCTCAACGACCTTTTGAGCAATCAAAAGAAAGTTGTGGGCAAAGAAGGAATTGGGTTTGCACCCAAGTCCAAGAGCCAGAAGAAGAAGATCAACAAGGCCAACCGTCCTCCTCCCCTCAAACAAACTTTTGTGAAAGAGGGAGACGGAGCTTCCAAGAAGAAGAAGGAGAAAGTGAAGGAAGTTGATGTTCAAAAGGGCAAGAACGTTTCCTCAAACAAAGCTGGCGACTTTAACCCTTCATATGTGTTGTGCCGTTCTAGTGATGGACATGTTTATGCTAAATTTGTTGGTTCTCCTTATGAGTACATTGAATGGTCTATTTGGGTTCCCAAGGCCCTTGTTACTAACATCAAAGGACCCATTACTAAATGGGTACCTAAAACCAAGCATTGATCTCGTGTAGGTGTTTGCTTCCGGTGGGGGATCATGGTTGCTCGATAGTGGAGCAACAAATCATATGACCGGGAGCAAGGACTTGGTGGTGGATGTGCAAGAGACTCCATCTATGCCCACCAATGTCGAGTGGGGTGATGCATCACATTCTAAGGTATTGGGCCTCGGCAAGGTTGTCATTTCTCATGATCTAACGATCGAGAAAGTCATGCTTGTTGAGTCCCTTGCATTCAATTTACTTTCCGTTCGTCAACTTGCACTCATGGGTTTTGCCACATTCTTTGATATTGATACCGTGGCCCTCTTGTGGAGCAAGACTCTTAAAGTAGCCTTTGTTGGGCATGTCGAGAACGGTCTCTATGTGGTTAACTTTTCGGAGCAACCCACTAAGACCGCGACATGCCTAATGGCTAAAGTTGACGTGGGATGGCTTTGGCATCGCCGTTTGGCCCACGTCAATATGAGATCTTTGCAAAGTCTCCTCAAGGGGGACCATGTTCGTGGACTAACAAATGTGAGTTTTGCCAAAGATCGTGCGTGCAGTGCTTGTATCGAAGGAAAGCTTCATGAAAAGGCACACCCTCCCTCAACCATCATCTACTCGAAGAGACCCTTGGAGCTCCTTCACATGGATCTCTTTGGGCCTCCATCTTTTGATAGTCTTGGAGGAAGAAAGTATTGCTTGGTGATTGTGGATGATTACTCAAGATATACTTGGGTATACTTCTTCAAGAGGAAGAGTGAGACCCAACAAACCGTCATCAACTTTGCAAATGAAGCTCAACGTCAACATGATGCAAAGATCTTGACAATAAGAAGCGACAACGGCACCGAGTTCAAGAACTACACCTTGGATGAGTTTCTTAGTGACGAGGGGATCAAGCATCAATATGCGGCACCTTATACCCCTCAACAAAATGGTGTTGCGGAGAGGAAGAACCGGACGTTGATGGATGCGGCAAGGACCATGATGGCGGAGTTCAAGTCTCCATACAACTTTTGGGCCGAAGCCATCAACACAGCATGTCATGCATCCAATCGGCTCTATCTTCGCAAAGGCTTGAACAAGACTCCTTATGAGATCCTCACCGGCAACAAGCCCAACCTCAAGTACTTTCGAGTGTTCGGTTGTAAGTGTTTCATTCTCAAGAAAGGTGTTCGGTTGTCTAAATTTGAAGCTAGAGCTCATGAGGGCATATTTGTTGGTTATGCTACAAACTCTCATGCTTACCGTGTCCTCAACAAGTCCACCGGACTCATTGAGGAGACGTGTAACGTGGAGTTTGACGAAAATAACGGCTCCCAAGTGGAGCAAAGTGGTACTTGTGATATAGGTGATGAAATTCCTCCCCAAGCCATAAGAAGAATGGGTATTGGTCACATCCTACCCATTGAGGAACCCCTTGTGGCCGAAGGAGAAGGACAATGCTCTACTCAAGTAGAGCCATCACCTCATCAAGACCCACATGCTTCCGAAGAACAATGTGAAGGCCCTCAACCTCATGAACAAGACCAAGGGCAAGATCTACCTCAAGACCGTGATGAACCACTAAATGATGCCCAAGGTCAAGTTCTCCCCCTCGAGCTAGTTCAAGATCAAGATCAACCTCAAGATCAAGAACAAACTCAAGACGGCGCTCAAGATCATCAAGTCAACCCTCCTCCGTCCACACCCGAGGAGGAATTAGAGCGTCGTGCCGCGAAGATTGCTTCCAAGCTCACCAACCAAGGCCATCTCATGGAAAATGTGGTCGGAAGTCTTCGTAAAGGGGTAAGCACTCGTAGACAATTGGCAAACTATTGTGAACATCACGCGTTTGTCTCTTGTGTTGAACCCCAAAAGGTCTATGAGGCGCTCGAAGACCCGGATTGGCTCAATGCCATGCATGAAGAACTCAACAACTTCGAGTACAACAAGGTGTGGAGATTGGTGCCAAGACCATCCGGGAACCACAATGTCATTGGGACCAAGTGGATCTTCAAGAACAAGCAAGATGCCCATGGGAACATCATTCGCAACAAGGCAAGATTGGTAGCACAAGGCTACTCCCAAGTCGAGGGTATCGACTACGGTGAAACCTTCGCTCCTGTTGCTCGTCTTGAATCCATTCGTTTGTTGATTGCTTATGCTTCCCATCACAACTTTAAGTTGCAACAAATGGATGTGAAAAGTGCTTTTCTTAATGGTCCCATTAATGAATTGGTCTATGTCAAACAACCCCCCGGGTTCGAGGATCCCTACTTTCCGGATCACGTGTATCAACTTGATAAGGCACTCTATGGCCTTAAACAAGCCCCACGTGCGTGGTATGACCACCTTACCGAGTTGCTACAAGATCGTGGTTTTGAAGTAGGGCTAATCGACCCCACTCTTTTTACTAAGAAGGTCAACGGGGAGTTGTTTGTATGCCAACTATATGTTGATGATATTATCTTTGGTTCCCCTAACAAAGCTTTCAATGAAGAATTTGCCGCTCTCATGACCTCCAAGTTTAAGATGTCTTCGATGGGAGAGTTGAAGTTCTTCCTTGGTTTCGACATCAAGCAAAGAAGAGAAGGAACCTTCATCAACCAAGCCAAATATACTCAAGACATGCTTAAAAGATTCAAGCTAAGTGATGTCAAGCCGGCTACTACACCAATGCCTACCAAGTGCCAACTTGACATTGATCCCAATGGTAAAGCGGTGGATCAAAAGGTATATCGCTCCATGATTGGATCCTTGCTTTACCTTTGTGCATCTAGACCGGATATCATGTTGAGTG
Source organism: Triticum aestivum (assembly GCF_018294505.1). Lineage (NCBI taxonomy): Eukaryota > Viridiplantae > Streptophyta > Magnoliopsida > Poales > Poaceae > Triticum > Triticum aestivum. Next base: position 134,933,821 of record NC_057794.1, read on the forward strand.
TGGGGATGTGTGCACGTTTTCAAGCCGCACCAAAGGAAAGTCACTTTGTGGCGGTCAAACGAATCTTTCGATATTTGGCTCATACCCCAAACTTTGGCTTATGGTACCCAAGAGGAGCAAACTTCAAGCTTGAAGGTTTCACGGATTCCGATTGGGCGGGAGACAAAGTGGATAGGAAGTCCACTTCCGGAGGGTGTCAATTTCTTGGCTGCTCTTTGGTAAGTTGGTCTTCCAAGAAACAAAGTTGTGTGTCTCTCTCGTCCACCGAAGCGGAGTATGTGGCGGCCGGTAGTTGTTGTGCTCAACTCCTATGGATGAGGCAAACTTTAAAGGAGTACGGTGTCACTTGTGACAAAGTGCCTCTTTGGTGTGATAATGAAAGTGCCATCAAGATTTCCCTCAACCCGGTGCAACACTTCAAGACGAAGCACATTGAGATTCGGTATCACTTCATTCGGGATCACATTCGGCGAGGGGAGATCGAGCTCAAGTATGTCAACACTCATGATAACCTTGCAGATATTTTCACGAAGCCATTGGATGAAGCAAGATTTCGCGAGTTAAGGCATGAGCTAAATATCATTGATTTGAGCAATGTGACTTGAACCCGTGCACCCCCCACCACACTCAACTTGTTGTCTAGTTTAGATGTAGGCATGGACATAGGGGGAGTGTTGTTCTCTCAATGAACTCTCCCTCCCCCCATTATGCATAAATAGATCACCTCTTTCACATTAGCCATTTTTGATGGTACTTGTGCTTCAAAGACGAGTTTTGGTCATGGGCCCAAGGATAATTCTTCGCGGTGCCATACCATCCAACTCAAACATAGGTGGCTTCGGCCACCGCCCTCTCTCTCCTCGAGAGACCTTGTTTCTTAGGGTTTTACTGTTGTTCCTTTGCTTTTGTGCTGCTTTGGGTTGTGTCTGTTTTTCGATGCAAAGGCGTGTTTTTCTCTCTTGTTCGAAACCCTTGGTGGCATGAGCTCACGGTACTACCGCGGTCGGCCACGGTACTACCGCGGCCAATCACGGTACTACCGCTGATGGGAGCACGGTACTACGCACCCAAGCGGCATGAGCTCACGCCTGATGGAGCGGTACTACCGCCACGGCGCGGTACTTCCGCCCTGGCGGTACTACCGCGATGACCCGCGGTACTACCGCGCCGGTTCGGGCTCGCGGGGATAAGGTCGGGGAGGGGGAGTTCTAACTCCCCCATACCCATTCGTCCCTTTCTCTCCTCATAGCCCGTTCCTCTCTCGTGCTCACGAACGGAGCCGGCGTTCGTCGCCGGATCTCCTCCACCGGCTGCCCTCCCGTGATTCCGTCCGGTGGGATCGTTCCCCACCACGTGCTCTTGCTATGGACCAAGGTTTTTCCCCAAATCCTTCTCCGTGATGATTGTATTTGGTTTTTCTAGGTTTTGGGGGAGGCTTGCATGTTCTTGAGATTTCTCGGCTAGATCTCTGCAAGAGTAGGATGAAGGAGTGTAGTATTGCATAGGATTTATACTTGTATTGTTGTCTTGCTCTAGATCTGGTCACCGTAGCACCGCCATGGCTTCGCGGGTCTTTTCAGATTCAAATCCTGCTTGATCCGACGCGACGCGGTACTACCGCCCGTATGGCGCGGTACTACCGCTCCCACGGTACTACCGCTTCTATGGCGCGGTACTACCGCGCGCCGTGCGGTACTAACGTCGTACTACTGCCCCAGCCACGGTACTACCGTGACCCCTCACGGTACTACCGTGTCTGGAGCTCTAGTAAGACCTTAGTATCACACCCCATGGCAGTTCTACCGTGGATCACCTCTATCGCATGCTAACTTTCTCGTTTATCTTCTATGGGTTTCATGTGCAGTCTTTTTAGCCTTTGCATTGATCCTTTTCGACTTGTTTTGGTGCTTTGCGTGTGTGTTTTAGGTGGTGGCTCTCGCCGGGCCAATCCCGTCCGTGACACTGGTTCCAAGCGTCTGCGCAACCCAGGCGAAGTTCCCGAGGGATCATCTGCGTCGAAGCGCAATGTCAAGTCCATCGCCAGCAAGCACAAGGAGCCCGCCAGGGGCATGGATGAGATAGGCGCTCGAGAGTATGTCCGTATCAGGCAGCTTCACCCATATGCGACCCCACGCTCCACTATCAGAGGATGTGAACTGTTCTGGAACAAGACTCAAGCCCAGATCTACTTGGATGTCATCAAGAACAAGCAGAATACCTATGTAGAGGTGAAGTGGATTGAGATGCACCACATGAGGAAGGACAAGTTTCGTGACTACTTTGGGGAGGCTCTGGACTTGGTGGAGCAGTTTGCCATTGAGCATGTGATCTCGTTCCACATGGACTATGACCCTGAGATCATTTGTCAGTTCTTTGCCTCAGTGTACTTCCACACCAATGATGAGAGGAGGATGACGTGGATGACCAATGGCCGCCAGCTGTCTGCTACCTGGAAGGAGTTCATGGAGTTACTTCAAGTTGCTGATGATGGACTTGACACTCCTGTTGGTGTTCGCCCTCACGGCAATACTGACTCTGCTGACAAGGACAAGCTCACTCCGTTCATGGTTGAGAAGAAGCTCGCCACTGGCAAGATAGTCTCGGTTCTCAACCCGTTTCTGGATATCATGTACCGCATCTTCCGCAACTCTCTGTTCCCACGCATCGGTGATAAAGACAAGGTTCATGCCTACATGGTGGACATGATGCTTCTGTGCGAGGAGGCTCGCTCATCTCAGACTCAGCCACTTGATGTCTCTCACATCATGTGGTGCGAGCTTCGGTTTGCTGTGTTCAACCGCAAGGTGCCTATTTATGGACCCTACTTGTTTCTGCTGATTTCGAAGACTTGGGAGAAGATGTACCCCACGGAGGAGTTCCTGGCTCCAGACTGGGTTCGCCATGAGCCCATTTGTCTGAGGGTCAAACCCAACTGGGCCAACACTGCTACTCGTGCTGAGGCGTCTGCTGCTAGGGCTGCTGCTGTTGATGAGGATGCTGCTGGAGCTGAGGATGTTGCTGGGGGCCGTTCTGCTAGGCCTACTCAGAGTGACTCTAGGCCATCTTGGGCCAAGAGGTTGACGGATAAGATGAAGTCACTTTTCTGCATGCAAGCCAAAGGACAGTACAGGGCTCACGTGGAGTCCAAGGAGAGTCGTCGCCGGCACAACAAGATCTTGAAGCTCTATGGCGAGGATGTGTCTGCCGGGTCTGAGGAGCACGTCACTCCTGAGACCGAGTGGATGGAGAAGCAAGGATTCAAGTGGACTGATTCTGCGGAGGAGGCCGAGGAGTCCATTCCAGCTGCGGAGGAGTCTGATGCAGAGGAGTGGGACAGTTTCTCTGCTTGAGCCACCTCTTATGTGTTTAGGTGTCCTCTCTGCCTTTTTGGTGTCTCGATGCCAAAGGGGGAGAGAGCGTAGGGATTTGGCTTTGCGAGTTTGTGTGTTTGCCAGTTGAGCTCTTTGCTGCTCTTTTCGTTTGAACCTTGGTTATCTTATCTCATATGGTGTAAGACATATGCACTCTATCTATCCTAGCTAGCTTGTGTTATATTGTGCTACTTTCATGCTATGCTAGGCTTATTATCATGTCTTGGTCTCTAAAATATAGGGGGAGTGTTGATCCTAGTTTGTGTGCCATGCAGTCCAAAGCATTCATATATAGTGCACACATCTAGGGGAGCCTCGTCTATATTTTAGAGGAGTGGGGTTTGCCACTGCTTTAAACTTATCTTATCTATGTGCAAATCCCGTGTTGTCATCAATACACCAAAAAGGGGGAGATTGTAAGGGCATATTTATCCCTAAGTGTTTTGGTGATTGATGACAATACTCGTGCAGACTAATCGTGTGCCTTGAGTCCCACAGATACTTCTTCATTAGGCACAAGATGATTCGGTGCCCCTCGAAGACTAGTGAAGCCGTCGTTGTTCTACGTTTCTCTTTGGTGGAGTTGAGTCGTAGGAGAGCCGTACTATTAAGAGGGGGTCCGCGTCGGAAAGGTAGGGTGGAATCACACGTACACTTGCCCCTCCTTTCCTTGCACTTTGGAGCTACCCATCGTTATCATTGTTGTGCGAAAAACTGACGACTACTGCTGTACTTGCGGTAGTACCGCAAGTACACGCGGTAGTACCGCGAATCCTCACGGTAGTACCGCCCCTCTGGCGCGGTAGTACCGCGGTACCTTGGCCTAGTGCCGCTCCAGTGCGGTAGTAGGGGCGGATGTAATTTTTTACATCCGCGCCCCTCACGGTAGTACCGCTCCTCTGGTGCGGTAGTACCGCCGCACTCTGGCCTAGTGCCGCTCCGGTGCGGTAGTAGGGGCGGATGTAATTTTTTACATCCGCGCCACCCACGGTAGTACCGCTCGTCCTGCGCGGTAGTACCGCGGGCGCTCACGGTAGTACCGCTCCTTTGGAGTTGTAGTACCGTGGCCCTTCTGCCTAGTACCGTTGCGTCGCGGTAGTAGGCGCGGATGTAATTTTTTACATCCGTGCCTACCACGGTAGTACCGCGCCTTACAGGCGGTAGTACCGCGTCGGGTTTTTGCACCACCCTAGTTTCTGCGGAAGTTGACACGGATGAAATTTATTTCGTCCGCGCCCTTCCCAGGCCGTGACCCTCCTGCCTTGCGGTAGTACCGCAAGGGGGAGCGGTAGTACCGCACCAGCGGTAGTACTGCTTCTAGCTCAGGCTTGTTCCGGCCTGTGCAGCTGCCACGGTAGTACCGTGATCACCCACGGTAGTACCCGCGCGTCGTCGCGGTAGTACCGCTCCCTTAGAGCGGTAGTACCGTGAGTCGCGGGCAGAACTAGTGGATAACGGTTGGATCTTTTCCCCGACTATATAAGGGATGTCTTCTACCTCTAGTTGACTACCTCTTCCACCTCTAAGCTCCATTGTTGCTCCAAGCTCCATTTTCGCTCGATCTCTCTTCCTAGCCAATCAAACTTGTTGATTTGCTCGGGATTGGGTGACAAGGGCCCGATCTACACTTCCACCAAAGGATATTTGATTCCCCCACTTATCCCTTGCGGATCTTGTTACTCTTGGGTGTTGAGCACCCTAGACGGTTGAGGTCACCTCGAAGCCATACTCCATTGTGGTGAAGCTTCGTGGTGGTGTTGTTGTTGGGAGCCTCCGATTGTTGTGGAGATTGCCCCAACCTTGCTTGTAAAGGTTCGGTCGCCGCCTTCAACGGCACCAATAGTGGAATCACGGCATCTCGCATCGTGTGAGGGCGTGAGGAGAATACGGTGGCCCTAGTGGCTTCTTGGGGAGCATTGTGCCTCCACACCGCTCTAACGGAGACGTACTTCCCCTTAAAAGGAAGGAACTCCGGTAACACATCCTCGTCTTCACCGTCTCCACTCTTGGTTATTTCGTGCCTTTACTTTTGCAAGCTTACTTATTGTTACATCTCTTGCTTGCTTGTGTGCTAGTTGTTATTGCATCATATAGGTTGCTCACTTAGTTGCATATCTAGACAACCTATTTGTTGCAAAGTTTAATTTGGTAAAGAAAAGCTTAAAAATTGTTAGTTGCCTATTCACCCCCCCCCCTCTAGTCAACCATATCGATCCTTTCACTTGGCCATCTGGAGCAGATTGAAAGCTATGCCCCTGGCCACCAGGTCAGATTCAGAAGCTTGAACTACGTCGCAGACATCCATGGATACTTGATCTTCGACGGATTCGAGACCACGGCAGCCGCTCCCAGCCACCACGATGAACATGACCTAAATCTGTCATTGGTCCGTATGCAGGAGATAGTACCTGTAGCTGCTCTAGCCATATATCCAGAGCAGATCGCGCCATCCGAAGACGGGAAGCTCAACCCCGCCGCGGAAGCCGCAAACTCAGCGGCGTTGGAGCCACACATAGATTTAAGTTCCAGCGACATCTATGTCACATGAACTACGGACCCATCTCAGGCTACAGGTTCCGAACCATGCGCGTCCGTGCATATCGAGCATGATCGGTCATCGATCGCTGAATTCAGTGCCGCGGACATCTTCCGGCATTCGCCTCTGGGCGACGTGCTAAACTCGTTAAGAGCACTATCCTTAGAGGGGGGGCTCACACCCGAACTGTATTCGCTTCAAACTGGAGATCGATAACAGAGAATTTTTTTCCCACCCACCGCCCACTTCATACACACTGTCGAAGACTTAACCGACATGCTCGACCACGGCTCCGAAGACATCGATGGTATGGACGACGATGCCGATGAGGAACCGGGCCAATACCCGTCGCTTACCGAATGCCGGACAACCACCTCTTCCCACGATGTATACATGGTGGATACACCTAAGATAACTAACGACGACGAAAAAGAAGATCCAGTTGAGGACAAACCTCCTGTGATACAACCATAACACCGGCGTCATGGAAGAAACGACGATATGGGCACTACGGAAAATAACACTTCGGAAGGTGCCGAAGAAAACAAGGACCCCGTCGATGCAGCTGCTGTACAAGACGGGCAAGTTAGCCCTGATGGACAGGCCGCGCACGAAGACTCGGAGGATAGTAATTATCTTCCACCTTCCGAGGATGAGGCGAGCCTTCACAACAAGGATTTCATCGCGCCCGAGGAACCTCGGGAGTAGGAGTGCTTTAAGCGTTGGCTAATAGCCACGACAAGGATCCTAAAAAAGAAGCAGCAACAGCTTCAAGTTGACCAAGATCTACTCAATGACAGATGGACTGATGTCCTGGCAGCTGAAGAACACAGCCTCAATCACCCAGCCAAAAGCTACCTGAAGCGCAAACTATTGCCTCAGTTCTACGGCAAGGCACAGGAGCACATACCATCATCGCGCAATGCGGTTGACCGACCAGCACGTGGTCAGGATAAAGAGGCAACTTAGGCCGAACACCAGCCAGCCCCGCCTCACCATAAAGGCAGAGGCAAAACAGCTCGAGGTCATCCATACGACCTTCGACAAGACCCGGACAATAGAACAGGACATACCAGATCGATCTACGGATCGCAAGAACGTGCCTCGACATGCGACTACGGCTATCTAGTCGGACATAAGAAGCCTAGTCACTCCCGGGCCGAAAACCGCAGACTGACTCCATCGGAGTTACGTCGCAGTGTGGCCCAACATAGAGGCGCCACACACCCCCTTTGCTTCACAGACGTAGTAAAGGAGCATGAATTCCTAGAAGGGTTTAAACCCATAAATATAGAATCATATGATGGGACAACTAATCCCGTGGTATGGATTGAGGATTTACTTCTCCATATCTATATGGCCCGCGGCGATGACCTTCATTCCATTAAATACCTCCCGTTAAAACTCAAAGGTCCAACTCGGCACTGGTTAAACAATCTGCCCGAAAATTCTATTGGCAGCTGGGAGGATTTGGAAGACGCCTTCCGCAACAACTTCCAAGGCACATATGTCCGGCCGCCAGACGCCGATGACTTAAGCCATATAGTTCAACAACCCGAAAGCTCTGGAATATGTTCTTAGTTAAAAAGAACCAAATCGTCGACTATCCGGATGCGAAGGCCCTAGCAGCCTTCAAACACAGCGTACGGGACGAGTGGCTTGCCAGCCACATCGGTCAGGAAAAACCAAAATCCATGCCAGCCCTTACCACTCTGATGACCCACTTTTGCGCGGGAGAAGACATCCGGCTCACTCGTAGAAGCAACAATGCCAACGATACGGGCACTTCCGAAGTCCGAAACGGCAATGGCAAACCTCGATGCAGCAAACACAAACGTCGTAACGATAACGAAAGAACGCGCGACACAACGGTCAACGTCGGATTCAGCGGCCCCTAATTTGGTCAACGGAAAAAGCCATTCAAGGCAAACAGAGACGAGCCATCCACCTTAGACAAGATATTGGATCGACCCTGCCAGATTCATGGCAACCCCGATAAGCCAGCCAATCACACCAACAGAAGTTGTTGGGTCTTCAAACAGGCCGGCAAGCTCAATATCAAACATAAGGGGAAAAGACCGCCAAGTGATAACGATGATGAAGAGACTCACCAACCAAATACCGGGGGTCAGAAGCAACCCCCCCCCCCCGAGGTAAAAACGGTGAACATGCTATACACGACACACGCCCCTACAGAGCATGAGACGTACTCCCTCCGGACTGAGGGTCATACTACATTCCCTCCAGCCGGAGTATAAGTCGGCCTTATTAAACCGCATACCTTGTCGGCCATTAAGCCGCCGGTTTCCATTCAGCAGGACCGACCTATTATGCAGCTGGACTAGCAGTTCGGCCTCCACGGTCCACCTCATACACCTGCGAAATCTATACCGTGCATACATAACTATGCACTTAAAATACCATGGGCATCGGCGGAGGCACAATATGGACAGACCTACAAGTACTTCTATAACCCTCCTCTTTTCAATTCTTTTTTGACCACTTTTTTATTTTTTCATTATCCTTTATCATAGGTGACTCGTAGGTTGGTCATCGCACCGACTCCATCGGAGTTATGGTTTGCACATTTATCCAAAAGTTACTCCCTTTAAGGAGCCCCTTCATCGAGGAAAGGCGACGCAGACGTGCGGCAGGAGGTCCAAAACAACCTTTTTAGATCGTACTCTCTATTTTGTGAGCCTATAAAGTGCCTTCTACCTCGGCCGTCGACCCTTGGCATGTCAAATATCCCAGGTCGTGGCGTTATTATATACAAAACAATGATTGGCATGTCACTCAAGTTCTAGTAAATATAATCTATACCCTGTATTCACTTTTCTCTAAAAAACTGTATTTTGCTCCTTGTGTGATTTCACACGCCCGCCAGGGGCTCGATATGGGAACAAATTAAATTGCCAATAAGTCTGAAAAACTTTATAGCATACTTCGGCGTCGCGAGTTTGGCCTGATATGCATCAGCTCCGAATCATGTCTTGGGTCAATAGTTGGGTTGCCCGACTCCTGTGCTTGCTACCTTACGTTCCGCTCTATCGGCTAAGGTAGTAAAGGGAGAACTACTGCGATTGTGCCCTGGTTTACCCAGGCGAGCACCTCAGTAGAGAAAGCCGAAAACTGACTATCATGATGCGGCGAGAGCTGGTCAACCACTCGACGACTTATTAGAATCTTTTGTGATTCCCTTCGTATTACACGAAGTACCTTTCTTTAGGTCATACATGTAAACGCACCACATTGGGATAACAATGTACATACCAGGGTCTATATCATAGACCCACCATAAAACTCCTATGGCTAAGTGAAAGTGTTAATGCCCTATAGTCTGATTGCCTCGTTCACCGCATTGACACCTCCTTCATGGACCAAGACATTGGGTTAAGAGTGATCATGTGCTTTTTCAAACACCCCCGTATTTCCCACGTGGGAGCTGAAGCCGACGACTGGAAAACTTTCAGATTATGCAAAAACGGCCGCACAGGAGGAACCAAAAGCTTTTAAGCAAAAATCATGATATTATCACCATATGTCTCTTACAATTTAATACATTCATTCAAATATCATATCTTTCGAGCACTGTCCCTCTATCAAGCGGGCACCCTCTAAGACGTCCTCGAAATAATGTTCGGGTGCATGATGGCCCTTACCCTTGAGGGGACTTCTCGCTGCAACGTCAGTGGCCTTCATCTTGGCCCAATATGTTTTGACACGGGCAAAGGCCATCCGTGCACCTTCAATGCATGTTGAAAGCTTAACAGCGTCGATCGCGGCACCGCATCCACAAGCCGCCGCACCAAACCGAAGTAACTATTCGGAATGGGCTCAATAGGCCACAACTGGACTATGACGTCCTTCACGGCGGAACCAGATATCCTATGGAGCTCGGCCCATTGGGCCATCTATTCATTTAGTAATAACTGACGCTTTGGCACGCCGAACTGTGACCAAAAAAGCTTCTCCGTGGCACACCCTTCCTACACTTGGTAAAATTGCGACGCATCGGAGGCACTCTTCGGCAGGTCCAAAAAGGTGTCCGGAGAACTCCACATTTGGTTAAGCGGGGAATACTTCGGATTGCCGAACCTCGTCTGTAATAAGAAAGGCTTACCAGCCGCTATCTCCCAAGCTTGCCGGATCTCTTCCTGAGCCGCTCTAGACTCAGATCGTGCTTCTTTCACCTCTTGTAAGGCCTTGTCGAGGTCGGCTGCTTTGGCCTTGTTATCCTTCTCAAGGAATTCGCACTGGATGGTGGTCTCCTCCAGCTTGCGTGCCATGGTAGTAATTCTTTCCTCACACTGGCGCCGAACAACCTGCTCAGTTTTTAACTCTTCAACCGCCTTATGGGCAGCCAAATTACTCATCCGGGTTTGTTCCTTGGCAAGGACATGCTCAACCCGAAGGGCCTCCACTGCAGCAGCACCATCTGCAGTTGTGCATGTCTCAGTATACAATTCCAGCTTCATGCTCATGTTATCATGCATAAATATACTGGCTGACCCGATACCATACCTTGCGCCTCGTCAAGACGCCTGTTGATCAGCATGATGTCATCATCCACCTCATCAATCTTCCGCTGCAGATCCGCAACCTCCGCGGATCGGGCAGTTGCAGGGGAGGTAATAGCCTGTGTTCCAAGTAGTCAGATTATTTCCTGGATAAATACTTTTGATCCTCTGATTGCCTCCCTTGGGAAGCCTATCAGAGTCTCAGGGGCTACTATCTATACATAGGAGTATTTTGTGAATAAAACACAATTGAAAGCATTACAGCACAAACCTCGAAACCTCTTAGCATGCTCGTGAAGGCCTCATTCAATCCACTTTTCACGGATAGGATCTTTTTAACCACCATACCCATCAAGGTACGATGGTCTTCGGAGATGGACGCCTGTCGCAGCATGTTCGTCAATATATCCGGCGTTTCTGGGTCTCGGAAGGCAGCCGTAGTAGCATGGCCCCCCTTCAAAGGGATCCATTCATTCACCCCTGGAGTTGACTCCGACTGAAAGCCGAACAGTTGGGGACCTTTATTGTTGATCCCTGGACCCTAGGCTACCAAAGTATCATCCTCGGTTCATGTTTTCGTCACCCCTTGCATCACTTGCAGATCAGGAGAGACCCTCCAGGATGACACCTCGAAGTCATCCGCCTTATTGGGCAAGGAGACCGGTGGAGGCGTCTCGCTTTCCATCATCTCTGGGAGAAGATCTCCCGAGGAAGATGATTGTTGAGAAAGATTGTGCGACGAGCTGCAAAAAGCATACATTTCAGATGTTACCCTAGTCGCAGGAGAGGAACGGGGTATGTGCAAAGCACCTTTGTTCGCTTACTATTTAGGCTTGGCCTCACTGGAGGACTGCGTGATAATGTCGTCCTTCAAACCTGAGCCGCCCGACAGGGGCATCTTGCCTCGCTTGGGAGCCTTTTCTTCCCAATCTTCGGAGACGACCCTTTTCTTACTATAGGAGGAATGAATATTGGCTTCTCCTTTACTCTTGCCTTCGGGCCATGGGATTTTCATCTCCCCGGACACGGCGTCTAAGATATCTTTGAGATGGAGGTCATCTTTGGTCCTCCCGCTCTCCGTCTTGTCCTCCTTCACAGACATCTGGTATGGTGCCGGGGCTAGCATCCTTGTTAATACGGGATCCGCTGAGGCTTCGAGGAGGGGGGGCGAACACGTAATTAGTTCCACTTTCTTTATCCAGCCCTGAAAAAAGATGGGTTGTTCAGTAACGTATTATGATATACTTAACTACAAAGTGTTCGAAAGACAAGTACTTACTGGGGTATCCAGATGGTTGGAGTCAAGGCCGACGTATTCCGTGGTGTCCGACCAATGTTTTCGTTTCCCAAAAAACATCTTCCACATCTCTTTGTGCGTAGTGCCGAAGAAGTGTTGGAGGGGTGGTGGCCCTTCCGGATTAAACTCCCACATGCGAAGGGGCCTACGCTGGCATGGCAGGATTCGGCAGATCAGTATTACTTGAATCACGTTGATGAGATCGATGTCCCTCTCGAGGAGGGTTCGGATGCGGCTCTGTAGAGTGCGCACTTCATCAAATGATCCCCAATCCAGCCCCTTATTGACCCATGATGCAAGCTGTAACGGAGGGCCGGAACGGAACACGGGTGTAGCTGCCCACTTGGTGCTACGGGGTTCCGTAACATAAAACCACTCTCGCTGTCATTGATTGGAAGTTTCAGTGAAAAAGCCTTTTGGCCAGGGAGGGTTGGTAAGTTGGCTTACTACAGCACCACCACACTCCACCTGTTCCCCATCGACTACCTTTGGCTTCACACCAAAGGTCTTGAGCCATAAGCCAAAGTGTGGGGGGATTCGGAGGAAGGCCTCACACGTGACAATAAACGCCAAGACGTGAAGGAAAGAATCCGGAGCTAGATCGTGAAAATCTAGTCCGTAATAAAACACTAGCCCCCAGACAAAGGGGTGGAGAGCGAACCCTAGCCCTCGGAGGAAGTGCGAGATGAATACATCCCTCTCACCAGATCTGGAGGTCAGAATAACCTGTCCTTGAGCAGGGAGCCTGTGGTGGATCTCCGCGGTCAGGTATCTGGCCGCCCGAAGCTTTGCAATATCCTCCTCTGTGACGGAGGAAGCCACCCATCGGTGTTGAGGGCTGGGTCCGAACATGATGGGGAAGCTTGAAGCAACGAAGTCGAACCTTGGGTGCTAGAACTCGAAGTTATTAAGGTTGAAGAGAGGTTTGGCGTAAAAGGACGGCCCTTGGTTTCTTTATAAAGGCAGCGGGTATTGAACGCCTCCTCCTAAGCCTAAAAACCTGCCTATTTCCCAGGAATCCTTCTAGTGGAACGGTTGGGTTACCCACGCTTGTATTAATGAGGATCCCACAATAAGGGGACACGATCTCTGCTTCGACAGAACATGCCTAAAAACCACGCCCCAAAACATGGAACAGGAAACGGTTCGAAATAACAACCGAACAGATGTGATGTCATCTTACAAAAAGTTGTCAGCAGATGGGACTCAAAAAATATTATATTCTCTGCGGTCATGTGTGGTACTTGTGTTGCAGATCCGAACACATTCGTTTTATCTGAAGACTATCTTGGAGTATTCAGAAAGGGGAACCCGCCTTGCCAATGCCGAAGACAATCTGCGCGCCAGACATCTCGTCATTGAAGCCTGGTTCAGGGGCTACTAAGGGAGTCCTGGACTAAGGGGTCCTCTGGTGTCCGATCTATTGGATATGGGCCGGAGTGATGGGCCGTAAAGATATAAAGACCGAAGACTCTACCCGTGTCCGGGTAGGACTCTCCTTGGCGTGGAAGGCATGCTTGGCGATCAACTATGAAGATTACTTTCTCTGTAACTGACCTTGTGTAACCCTAGATTCCTCCTGTGTCTATATAAATCGAAGGGCTAGGTCCGTAGACAGATCCGGATAATGATAATCATAGCCAGGCTATACTTTTAGGGTTTAGCCATTATGATCTCGTGGTAGATCAACTCTTGTAATAGTCATATTCATCAAGATCAATCAAGCAGGAAGTAGGCTATTACCTCCATAGAGAGGGCCCGAACCTGGGTAAACATTGTGTCCCCTGTCTCCTGTTACCATCAATCCTAGACGCACAGTTCAGGACCCTACTACCTCTTGAGCACTGCGTTGGTTTTCCCTTGAAGAGGAAAGGGTGATGCAGCAAAGTAGCATAAGTATTTCCCTCAGTTTTTGAGAACCAAGGTATCAATCTAGTAGGAGGCTACGCGCGTGTCCCTCGCACCTGCACAAAACAAATAAATCCTCACAACCAACGCGATAAGGGGTTGTCAATCCCTACACGGCCACTTACGAGAGTGAGGTCTGATAGATATGATAAGATAATATTTTAGGTATTTTTATGATAAAGATGCAAAGTAAAATAAAAGGCAAGTAAAAAGCAAAGGAAATAACTAAGTATTGGAAGATTAATATGATGAAGATAGACCCGGGGGCCATAGGTTTCACTAGTGGCTTCTCTCAAGAGCATATGTATTTTACGGTGGGTGAACGAATTACTGTTGAGCAATTGATAGAATTGAGCATAGTTATGAGAATATCTAGGTATGATCATGTATATAGGCATCACGTCCGAGACAAGTAGACCGACTCCTGCCTGCATCTACTACTATTACTCCACTCATCGACCACTATCCAGCATGCATCTAGAGTATTAAGTTCATGAAAACAGAGTAACGCCTTAAGCAAGATGACATGATGTAGAGGGATAAATTCATGCAATATGATAAAAACCCCATCTTGTTATCCTCGATGGCAACAATACAATACGTGCCTTGCTGCCCCTACTGTCACTGGGAAAGGACACCGCAAGATTGAACCCAAAGCTAAGCACTTCTCCCATTGCAAGAAAGATCAATCTAGTAGGCCAAACCAAACTGATAATTCGAAAAGACTTGCAAAGATAACCAATCATACATAAAAGAATTCAGAGAAGATTCAAATATTGTTTATAGATAATCTTGATCATAAACCCACAATTCATCAGTCTCAACAAACACACCGCAAAAAGAGGATTACATTGAATAGATCTCCATAAGAGAGGGGGAGAACATTGTATTGAGATCCAAAAAGAAAGAAGAAGCCATCAAGCAATAACTATGGACCCGTAGGTCTGAGGTAAACTACTCACACTTCATCAGAGGGGCTATGGTGATGATGTAGATGCCCTCCGTGATGGATACCCCCTCCGGCAGAGCTTCGGAACATGCCCCAAGATGGGATCTCGTGGATACAGAAAGTTATGGCGGTGGAATTAGGGTTTTGGCTCCGTCTTTGATCGTTTCGGGGTACGTAGGTATATATAGGAGGAAGGAGTACGTCGGTGGAGCAACAGGGGGCCCACGAGGGTGGAGGGCGCGCCTGGGGGGGGGGGGGTAGGCGCGCCCCCTACCTCATGGCCTCCTCCTTTATTTCTTGACGTAGGGTCCAAGTCTCCTGGATCATGTTCAGTGAGAAAATCACGTTCCCGAAGGTTTCATTCCGTTTGGACTCCGTTTGATATTCCTTTTGTTCAAAACCCTAAAATAGGCAAAAAAACAGTAATTCTGGGCTCGGCCTCCTGTTAATAGGTTAGTCCCAAAAATAATATGAAAGTGGATAATAAAGCCCAATAATGTCCAAAATAGTGGATAATATAGCATGGAGCAATCAAAAATTATAGATACGTTGGAGACGTATCAAGCATCCCCAAGCTTAATTCCTGCTCGTCCTCGAGTAGGTAAATGATAAAAACAGAATTTTTGATGCGGAGTGCTACTTGGCATAATTTTAATGTAATTCTTCTTAAATGTGGTATGAATATTCAGATCCGAAAGATTCAAGATAAAACTTCATATTGACATAAAAATAATAATACTTCAAGCATACTAAGTAAGCAATTATGTCTTCTCAAAATAGCATGGCCAAAGAAAGTTCATCCCTACAAAATCATATAGTTTAGTCATGCTCCACTTTTGTCACACAAGAATGCTCTCATCATGCACAACCCCGATGACAAGGCAAGCAATTGTATCATACTTTAGTAAATCTCAAACCTATAAACTTTCACGCAATATGTGAGCACGAGCCATGGATATAGCACTATGGGTGGAATAGAATATGATGATGGGGGTTATGTGGAGAAGACAAAAAGGAGAAAGTCTCACATCAACGAGGCTAATCAATGGGCTATGGAGATGCCAATCGATTGATGTTAATGCAAGGAGTAGGGATTGCCATGCAACGGATGCACTAGAGCTATAAATGTATGAAAGCTCAATAAAAAGAAACTAAGTGGGTGTGCACCCAACTTGCTTGCTCACAAAGACCTAGGGCACTTGAGGAGGCCCATTGTTGGAATATACAAGCCAAGTTCTATAATGAAAATTTCCCACTAGTATATGAAAGTGACAAAACAAAAGACTCTCTATCATGAAGATTATGGTGCTACTTTGAAGCACAAGTGTGGCAAAGGATAGTAGCGTTGTCTCTTATATATATATTTTATTTTTTTGGCCTTTCTTTTTTTATTTGGCCTTTCTCTTTTTTAGGACAATGCTCTATGAATGATGGTCATCACACTTCTATTTATTTACAACTCAAGAATTACAACTCGATACTTAGAACAAGATATGACTCTATATGAATGCCTCCAGCGGTGTACCGGGATATGCAATGAACCAAGAGTGACATGTATGAAAGAATTATGAACCGTGGCTTTTCCACAAATACTATGTCAACTACATGATCATGCTAAGCAATATGACAATGATGAATGTGTCATGATAAACGGAATGGTGGAAAGTTGCATGGCAATATATCTTGGAATGACTATGGAAATGCCATAATAGGTAGGTATGGTGGCTGTTTTGAGGAAGATATAAGGAGGTTTATGTGTGAAAGAGCGTATCATATCACGGGGTTTGGATGCACCGGCGAAGTTTGCACCAACTCTCAATGTGAGAAAGGGCAATGCACGGTACCGAAGAGGCTAGCAATGATGGAAGGGTGAGTGTGCGTATAATCCATGGACTCAGCATTAGTGATAAAGAACTCACAAACTTATTGTGAAAATCTACAAGTCATCAAAAACCAAGCACTACGCGCATGCTCCTAGGGGGATAGATTGGTAGGAAAAGACCATCGCTCGTCCCCGACCGCCACTCATAAGGTGGACAATCAAAGAACACCTCATGTTTCAAATTTGTTACATAACATTTACCATACGTGCATGCTATGGGACTTGCAAACTTCAACACAAGCGTTTCTCAAATTCACAACTACTCAACTAGCACGACTTTGATATTATTACCTCCATCTCAAAAAAATCATCAAGCATCATACTTCTCTTAGTATTAAAAACACTCATGAGAGAAAATTTTACTAATCTTGAATACCTAGCATATTAGGATTATTTAAGCAAATTACCATGCTATTTAAGACTCTCAAAATAATCTAAGTGAAGCATGAGAAATCAATAGTTTCTATAAAACAAATCCACCACCGTGCTCTAAAAGATATAAGTGAAGTACTAGAGCAAAACTATATAACTCAAAAAGATATAAGTGAAGCACATAGAGTATTCTAACAAATTCCAAATCATGTATGGCTCTCTCAAAAGGTGTGTACAGCAAGGATGATTGTGGTAACTAAAAATCAATGACTCAAATCATACAAGATGCTCCAAGCAAAACACATATCATGTGGTGAATAAAAATATAGCTCCAAGTAAAGTTACCGATAGAAGTAGACGAAAAGAGGGGATGCCTTCCGGGGCATCCCCAAGTTTTGGATTTTAGGTGTTGTTAGATTATCTTGGGGGTGCCATGGGCATCCCCAAGCTTAGGCTCTTTGATGGTAACAGGAGGCAGGGGACACAATCTTTTACCTAGGTTCGGGCCCTCTTGATGGAGGTAAAACCCTACGTCCTGCTTGATTAATATTGATGATATGGGTAGTACAAGAGTAGATCTACCACGAGATCAGAGAGTCTAAACCCTAGAAGCTAGCCTATGGTATGATTGTATGTTGTCCTACGGACTAAAACCCTCCGGTTTATATAGACACCGGGGAAGTTAGGGTTACACAAGGTCGGTTACAAAGGAGGAGATATACATATCCGTATTGCCTAGCTTGCCTTCCACGCCAAGTAGAGTCCCATCCGGACACAAGACGAAGTCTTCAATCTTGTATCTTCATAGTCTAACAGTTCGGCCAATGGATATAGTCCGGCTGTCCAGAGACCCCCTAATCCAGGACTCCTTCAGTAGCCCCTGAACCAGGCTTTCAATGACGATGAGTCCGGCGCGCAGTGTTGTCTTCGGCATTGCAAGGCGGGTTCCTCCTCCGAATACACCACGAAAGATTTTCAATATAAGGATAGTTTCCGACCCTTCAAAATAAGTTCCACATACCACCGTAGAGAGGATAATATTTCCACAAATCCAATTTGCTGACTTGTTTTGGCAACACGACATTATGTCACAGCCTGGTGATTATTCAAACCGTTTCTTTTAACTAGCCCCGCACATAACGCGAGGCAGTTTTCTGACATGTCTTGTCAAAGCAGAGATCGTGTCCCCTTATCACGGGATTCTCATCAATACGGGTGTGGGTAACCCAACCGCGTCTAGGACTCCTAGATTATAGGCAAGTCCCAAATGTCCACGAAGAGGACGCTTGATATTCACCCTCTTTATAAAGGGCCAAGGCTTTCACTTTTTTCCTCCCGTGCTCAATCGAATCCTTCCCCCGCCTCGAGTTCTAACACCCAAAGCTTAGGTCAGGTGCTCCGGATCTTCAACCATGTCCGGATCCAGCCTTCAAGGCCGATGGATGCCCTCCTCCGTTACGGAAGAGGATATTAAGAAGTTGAGGGAGGCCAGATACCTGACCGTCGAGGTTTCGCATCGGCTGCCTGCCCGAGGGCAGGTCGTCCCTACTCCTGAACCCAACGAGGATGTTGTGTTCATCTCCCACTTCCTCCGAGGTCTAGGCCTCGCTCTGGATCCCTTCGTAAGGGGTTTGATGTTCTATTACGGACTAGACTTCCATGATCTAGCCCCGGACTCCTTTCTTCACATCATCTCGGCATTTATTGTCGTGTGCGAGGCTTTCCTCCGCATTACCCCTCACTTCGGTTTGTGGCTCAAGACCTTTGATGTGAAGCCGAAGACAATCGAGGGACAGTACGCAGCGTGCGGAGGCGCTTTAATAAGCAAGATTGCAGGAGCTCCGTGGCCAAAGGGTTCCTTTCCAGAGATGTCCGGATTATGGCAACGGGAGTGGTTTTACATCACAGCTCCCAGAAGTGCCAAGTGGGTGGCTCCCCCCGCTTTCCGCTCGGGCCCCCCACCACAACTGATGTCATGGATTAGCAGAGGGCTGAGCTGGGGTCCAGCCAAGGACGTGCCTACACTGCAAAGCCACATTCAAGATCTCTTCGAGGGAGATTTTAGTTTGGTTATGGTAATGCAAGTCATGTTGGTTCGTCGAGTCCAGCCTTGCAAACGCCGGCCCCTTCGCTTGTGGGAGTTCAACCCAGAAGGATCGCGTGCTATTCAAAGTTTCCTCGGCCTGACACACGAGGAAATGTACAAGTCATTCTTCAGACCTCAAACAGAGTGTCCAGACACCACCGAGGACGCGGGTCTGAGTAGCAACCGCGCCGCTGAACAAGTAAGTAATCCTCTAGCCGAACACACCGTCTTTTATTTATCATGACGTCATTTCTGAGAGATCATCCTTTGACGAGGATTGCCTAACAAAGGCGAAGATGATTCGGTGTCCGCCCCCCCTCCCTGAGGGTTTGGAAAATCCGGTACTGGAAAAGATGCTCGAGCTCGCACCTTGCCTGGAGCCCACGAAGGGAGATACATGGGGGAATAATATGGGCGAAAGCGGGCTCCCATCGCTGCCAATTCCAACCGAGGGAATGAGCGCCTCCATAAGGGAGGATAACCAAGCAGAAGACTCCGACCTTCTCCCGCCACGGGGGAGGAAGAGGACTACCTCTGAGGATCCGGAAACCGAGGCTTCCAAATGGGAGAAGAAGTCTCCAACAGAGGGTCCTGTCTCGGGGGGTGCTCTTACCGCACAAAGTCCGCACGGGGATATGCCCTCCAACGAGTCGTAAGTAATCAAAAATACTTTAATAGTGAAGATATATTACCTTTCCTCTGAGAAAAATAACCGAAGCATATATCTTGCAGTTCGGATCTTAGCCCTTCTAAGCTGAGCTCGTCTTCGGGGGATCTTCTTCCGGAGATGATGGAGAGCGAAACACCTCCCCCGGACTCCCCCGCTCAAGAAGCGGGCGACCTCGAAGTGTCGTCATAGAGGGCCTCTCCAGATCCGGTGAGGCCAGAAGATAATCCCATAGTCACCCGAAGTCCCTAGCGTCCGGCTCTCGAAGAGAGCAAACAAAAGAGTCCGGCAGCATTTGGTATGCGGTCGGACGTACTGAGGGAGCTGTTGGAGCGAGCGGCCATCTTAGAAGAACACCATACGTTGATGGGTACGGTGATGGAAAGAATTTCATCCGCCGAAAGCAGATTACATGAAGCTTTTACGCGTCTACTGACGGGCTTTGAGGTACATGAGATGATATACGTTTTGATAGTACCGCACATGTTAGGTGTGCCCTGTGTAGATAGTAGCCCCTGAGACTCTGGTTGCCATCGAGAACGGCGGCGAACAGAGGATCATAGTCCCAGGAAATAACCAGACTGCCTTTATGTGCAGGTGGTGGAAGCTCCGGTGGCTAGCCGGACTAATGAGTTTGCCGAACTAAAGCAGCAACTGGATGCGGCAGACGCTGACATCGAGCTTGTTAACAAGCGGCTTGACGAGTCACAGGGTAAGGAATGTTTTCTGGTGAATGTCACATAATAAGAGCAGCATGATGCCAGTATCTTTAATATGTTGTGACTGCAGACGGAGCTGCCGCCGTGGAGATCCTTCGGGCGGAACTTGCCCGAGCCAAGGAACAAGCAAGAGTTACTAATGCGGTTGCTTTGAAGGCGGCCGAAGAGTTAATAGCCGAGAAGGCTGCGCATTGCAAAAGCAAAGAGAAGATGGCCAAGATGGCCGTGAAATTAAAAGACACTGCAGACCGTTGCCAGTTCCTTGAAGAAGAGAACCGAGTGAAGGCAACGGACCTTGAAAAGGCCACGATGGCGACCAAAGACACCCACTCTGCTATGAGGGCGAAGGAGGAGCTGCGTGAAGCCGGGGATATTGCATCTGGGAAGCCCTTTCTGCTGCAGAGGAAGTTCGGAGATCCGCGGTATGCCCCTCTCGATCGGCTGTGGAGTTCGGCAGACGCGTATATGGACTTGACAGCGAGCGCTGTCGATGCGGTCGAATACTTCCGAGATCAGACAGATCATGAAGTGGACAAGCTGTTCTGGTCGCAATTTAACGTTCTAGAGCGTCCGCTTCCCTTGACTGATCAGCTAGACGAATGGGCCGAACTTAATAGATTGTCCGGACTTGCCATGAGGTCCGTCGTAGATCATCTGTGGCCGGAGAAGCCGAAGCCGAACATCTATTTCAGCTTAGTGCAGCAGTTCCTTGGTGCGGTGCCGTGCATCAATGCGATGAAGAGGTCGGCGTGCATAGAAGGCTCGCGGATGGCCTTTGCCCGTGTCAAAGCATACTGGGCGGAGATGGATGCTACCACTGTTGCGGCGCAGGGTTCGGCCATAGGCCGAGTGGCTGCCGAGCACTATTTTGAAGAAGTTCTTGAGGGCGCTCGTTTAATAGAGGCCCAGTGCTCGAAGAATATTATGTTTGAGTGACATGTATTCCCATTGTAAACACAATGTTTTTATGAAATGTAGTAAGGCTGTGTTTATACTTTTGCCGGAAAGTAATATGATGCCTCCTGTGCGGCCGTTTATGTATATATGTATATAACCTGAAAGATTGCAGTCGTCGGCTTCAACCCTCACGCATATAATGCGGAGGTGCTCGCAAAAGACGCGTATTCACACTTAACCCAACGTCTTGGTCCTGATAAGGAGGTGATAGCGCAGCGAACAAGGCAACCGGACTATGATGCTTTAACACTTTCACTTAGCCATAGGAGTTTGACGGTGGGGCTACTATAGAGCCCCTGGTGGCTCCGCACTCTCCCGAACTCGGAGTGCGTATATGCCTGGCCGGGAAACGGCCCTTCGTTAAAGCGGAGGAATTCTAACATTCTGATAGGTCATCGAGTGGTTGACCAGTCTCACGCTATATCATGACAGTCAGTTTTCGGCTTTCTCTACTGAGGTGCTTGTCCGGATGAACCAGGGCACAATCGCAGTAGTTCTCCTGGTGCTGCCTTAGCCGATAAAGCGGAACGTAAGGCAGGAAAACACAGGAGCCGGGCAAACCCAACATTTGACCAAAGGCCAAACTCGCGACGTCGAACACTCCCTAAGGTATTCGGTCTTTTGTGGTATAAACCGGGCCTGAATAGTGCCCTTTGTAGGAAGCTCCTTGTGTCCAGGTACATGCATTATTCTGACGTGGCCACATGCCAAGACGTCAACATCCTTCTCAGTTGTACTGAGGATTCGAGGGATGTGTATCAACAAGAGACAGTAAAAAAGGTTTACGTAGGGTCTTAATCTAAAAAGAATCCTTGGAGCGGGTCCCTGCTGCACGTCTACGCCTGTGTCTCCGTTGTGCCGTATCCTGGACGGGTGTAGCACGATGATCATCTGGAAAAGAGATGAACTTAGGCGAAAATTTGTCGTGCAAAAAGGTAGTTTTTAAAGAAACCATGTGTAATTAAAGATGAGTAAAAATTGCCACTTGTCTGCGCGTGTTGAGCCCCTTGTATTTGTAATAGGGGTGTGCCCGTCGATCCGGTATGAATTACATATAGCTGCACCGGACTTGTCTAACCGTTTCCGTGGTCTTGACGACCTATCAAATGCTTTTGTTGGTGAGGCCGTTTTTAGTATGCGGCTGCCAAGGCAGTCGCATTCTCTTCGGCGCACAAAGATCGCTCAATGTTTCCATTCACTGTAATGATGCCACGTGGACCGGGCATCTTGAGCGTGAGGGAAGCGTAATGCGGTATTGCGTTAAAACGAGCGAAAGCTTCACGTCCAAGTAGTGCTTGGTAGCCACTTTGGAACGGAGCAATGTGGAAGGTTAAATGTTCGCTACGGAAGTTATCGGGGAAGCCGAATATAACCTTAGTAGTAGGGAGCCCGTACAGTGAGCCCCTGGGCCTGGCGTTACTCCTTTAAAGGTAGTGTTGCTATGGCAAATTTTCGTTGGGTCTATCCCCATTTCACGGAGTGTATCCTGGTATATCAGGTTTAGGCTGCTGCCACTGTCCATCGGGACTTGTGTGAAGTGGTATCCGTCAATTATTGGGTCTAATACCAAGGCAGCCCAACCTGCACGCCGGATACTTGCTGAGTAATCCCGATGGTCGAAAGTGATCGGTTGAGACGATGAGTGGCAGGGCTCCGTGGTGATAGGCCCTTGGGCATATTTCTCTGGGAGTGCCGCTTTGTTTCTCCCCTTGATCACGTGTAACACGTTTACTGTTTTGACTTCTGGTGGAAATTTCTTTTGTTCCCCAGTGTCTTGCTTGAGAGGCTCATCCTCATCTTCGCTTAGTGTATCCTCCCCTTTGTGTACGGCGTTGAGCTTGCCGGACTGCTTGAAGACCCAACATTCTCTGTGGGTATGATTAGCGGGTTTACCAGGGGTGCTATGGATCTGACATATTTGGTCCAGAATTTTGTTTAGGCTGGACAGTTCATCTCTGGCGCCCTTAGAGGGCGGCTTTTGCTGATTTGACCGAGAGCTTTTGAATTCGGCGTTTACTGCCGTGCTCTTCGTGCTGTCTTCTTTATTCCAGCGTTTGTTATTGTTGTTGCGCCGTGATTTCCCGTTTCCATCTCTAACTTCGGATGTACTAGGATCGCTGGTGTCGCATCTGGCCAGCCATCTATCCTCACTCGTGCAAAAGCGGGTCATGAGGCTTGTTAATGCTGCCATTGTTCTCGGCTTTTCTTGGCCGAGGTGTCTGGCTAGCCATTCGTCACGGATGCTATGCTTAAAAGCTGCCAAGGCTTCGGCGTCCGGACAGTCGACTATTTGGTTCTTTTTAGTAAGAAACCTGTTCCAAAGCTTTTGGGCTGACTCTCCGGGCTGTTGAGTTATATGACTCAAATCGTCCGCATCCGGAGGTCGGACATAAGTCCGTTGGAAATTTTCCCGAAAGGCGTCTTCGAGCTCTTCCCAGCTTCCAATGGAGCTTTTGGGGAGGCTTTTAAGCCAGTGCCGAGCTGGCCCTTTGAGTTTGAGGGGTAAATACTTAATGGCGTGGAGGTCATCTCCTCGAGCCATATGGATATGGAGGATATAATCCTCAATCCAGACACCAGGGTCTGTAGTTCCGTCGTATGCCTCTATATTTACGGGTTTGAATCCCTCTGGAAATTCATGATCCAGCACCTCATCGGTGAAACATAGGGGGTGTGCGGCACCCCTGTATCTGGGTGTACCGCGTTCTTCGGATGTTTGTTGTGTTGCGTTGTATGCTGGGGCGTGCTTACGTGGTCCATAGATGGATCTGGGTTCGCCGTCCTTTTGATGTGAGCCCTCGCGTGGATCGTGTATTGGCTTATGTGCGGTGTTTGTCGCTCGGCCATGAGGTCCTCTATCCGGCCAGATGGCTGTTTTAATTTTTGGTTGTGCGGGATCGAAGGCCTCCTCATCGAATTCAGGTAACAACTTCCGTTTCGGGTAGCTCTTGGTGGGGCGATTACCGCCGTACTTCGCTGCTGTGTTGAGTACTTTACTCCATTTGATTTGGAGTGTATCTTGCGCAGCCTTGAGCCTTTGCTTCTGCTTTTTTAGACTCCTCGCGGTGGCAACGAGCCTTTGATGGGCATTCTGTTGTTCCGGGTGTCTGTCTGGTGTAATGTCCTCTAGACTATGATCTTTGACAGAGCCGGGTTGTTCGGCTTGATTCTCCGTGTTGCCGTGATTCGGCAATGGTTCCCCCTGCTCTAACGCTGGGTCTGTATGATTGTTGTTTCTATCGAGGCAGGATTTGGGGCGGCGCTTACGCCGCCGTTTTGACTGCTTCTCGAGGGAACAACCTTTCGTTGCGTCCTTCCGTTCCTCGTCGTCGTTTTCCTTTGGTGTGTCCACCATGTATACATCATGTGGTGAAGTGGGCGTCCAGTGCCCTGTGGGCAGTGGTTCCTCTTCGCCTTCCGCATCGTCGTCCATACCGTCGATATCTTCGGAGTCGAAGTCGAGCATGTCGGTTAAGTCGTCGACAGTGGCTACCAAGTGGGTGGTGGGTGTGCCGCGAATTTCTTCGTCGTCCGCATCCCAGTCCTGCCGGACATAGTTTGGCCAGGATCCTCCCGACAAGGAGAGAGACCTTAATGAGTTCAGTATATCGCCGAGGGGCGAGTGCTAAAAGATATCCGCGGAGGTAAACTCCATGATCGGCGCCCAATCAGATTCAATAGGAACGGGCACAGGCGGTTCAGAGTCCGTGGCTGGAGAAGAATTCTGCAGTTTAACAACACGGCTCTCAGGCAAGTTAAGGTCGATGTTTGGCTCGATCGCCACTGAGGGTAACGCCTCCGTGGCGGGGTCCATCCACCCGTCCATGGACGGCGCAACTGGCTCCGAACTGAGGGTCGGAGCGGCTGCCCGTGCAATCTCCTGAACACTGTTCGATGGTAGAGCTAAATCGTGCTCATCGTGACCGCGTGACGCGCAAGGCAGAGGCTCGAATCCATCAAAGATCAAGTCTCCACGGATGTCGGCCGTGTAGTTTAAGCTTCTAAACCTGACCTGGTGGCCAGGGGCGTAACTTTCAATCTGCTCCAGATGGCCAAGCAAATTGGCCCGCAGTGCAAAGCCGCCGAACATGAAGATCTGTCCAGGGAGAAAAGTCTCACCCTGGACTGCATCGTCATCGATGATAGTGGGAGCCATCAAGCCTAACAGCGACGACACAGAGGAACTCTCAATGAAAGCACCAATGTCGGTGTCAAAACCGGCAGATCTCGGGTAGGGGGTCCCAAACTGTGCATCTAAGGCAGATGGTAACAGGAGGCAGGGGACACAATGTTTTACCCAGGTTCGGGCCCTCTTGATGGAGGTAAAACCCTACGTCCTGCTTGAGTAATATTGATGATATGGGTAGTACAAGAGTAGATCTACCACGAGATCAGAGAGGCTAAACCCTAGAAGCTAGCCTATGGTATGATTGTATGTTGTCCTATGGACTAAAACCCTCCGGTTTATATAGACACCGGGGAAGTTAGGGTTACACAAGGTCGGTTACAAAGGAGGAGATATACATATCCGTATTGCCTAGCTTGCCTTCCACGCCAAGTAGAGTCCCATCCGGACACGAGACGAAGTCTTCAATCTTGTATCTTCATAGTCTAACAGTCCGACCAATGGATATAGTTTGGCTGTCCGGAGATGCCCTAATCCAGGACTCCCTCACTCTTGCCACTCCTTTTTCCATAATCCATCAAATCTTTACCCAAAACTTGAAAACTTCACAACACAAAACTTAAAGTAGAAAATCTCATGAGCTCCGTTAGCGAAAGAAAACAAAAGACCACTTCAAGGTACTGTAATGAACTCATTCTTTATTGATATTGGTGTTAAACCTACTGGATTCCAACTTCTCTATGGTTTATAAACTATTTTACTAGCCATAGATTCATCAAAATAAGCAAACAACACACGAAAAACAGAATCTGTCAAAAACAGAACAGTCTGTAGTAATCTGTAGCTAGCGCAAGATCTGGAACCCCAAAAATTCTAAAATAAATTTCTGGACGTGAGGAATTTATCTATTAATCATCTGCAAAAATAATTAACTAAATATCACCTTCCAAATAAAAATGGCAGCAGTTCTCATGAGCGCTAAAGTTTCTGTTTTTTACAGCAAGGTATCAAGACTTTCCCCAAGTCTTCCCAATGGTTCTACTTGGCACAAACACTAATTAAACACAAAAAAGACAACCTAAACAGAGGCTAGATAATTTATTTATTACTAAACAGGAGCAAAAAGCAAGGAATAAAAACAAAATTGGGTTGCCTCCCAACAAGCCCTATCGTTTAATGCCCCTAGCTAGGCATAAAAAGCAAGGATAGATCTAGGTATTGCCATCTTTGGTTGGCAATTCTTCAATGAGGCATCTACCATCTCTAGTAATTTCTTTCTTTTTATTGATTATCAAACTTTTAGCACAAGATCGAAAAATTCATTTGTAACAAATGGTTCCTTAATGATAGCAAAAAGATTGGGATGAATACTTATAGATTTGAGATCCACAGTTTCCTTACTAGAGGATTCACCCTTATTTTTAGGAACATACATAAGCTTGACAATTTTAGTGGGAGGACTTGGAGTATTCTTTACTTAAGAAAAATCGGTTCCCAAGTTGGTAATAATATCCTCAAGTTTATCGATCCTAGTGGAATCGTGATTTATTTTCTCATTAACTATGGGTTCCTTCTCTTTAATATTTTTCAAAGTGACTCCTACTTTAGATCCATATTAAGAGATTCGGTTGTGGATCCTTTTATCCAAATTTTAAATTAACTCTATGGTAGCAACCTTATTTTCAATAATTTCGAGCCTTTGCATTACATGCTCCAAAGTTAATACAGTTCCATTAACCAAAAGAGGGGGTGAGCCAAACAAATCTATCATAGCATTATAAGAATCAAAAGTATGGCTACCCAAGAAGTCCCCTCCGGTAATAGTATCAAGGACATATCTGTGCCAAGGAGTAGCGCCTGCATAAAAATTGCGAAGAGGAACGGAAGTAGACTGCTTCCTGGTAGATCTATTTTGAGCATTGCAAATTCTATACCAAGCGTCTTTTAGATTTTCTCCCTCCCTTTGCTTATAATTTAGAATTTCATTCCCGGGAGACAAAGGGGAAGATAAGGGACTAGCCATAACGACAATCAAACGGAAAAGAGGCGAGCGGAAAAAGAGAGTGAGGATAGAGAGAGAGACGGCGAATAAAACGACAATGGTGAAGTGGGGGAGAGGAAAACGAGAGGCAAATGGCAAATAATGTAATGCGGGAGATAAGGATTGTGATGGGTACTTGGTATTTTGACTTTTGCGTAGACTCCCCAGCAACGGCGCCAGAAATCCTTCTTGCTACCTCTTGAGCACTGCGTTGGTTTTCCCTTGAAGAGGAAAGGGTGATGCAGCAAAGTAGCGTAAGTATTTCCCTCATTTTTTGAGAACCAAGGTATCAATCCAGTAGGAGGCTATGCGCGAGTCCCTCACACCTGCACAAAACAAATAAATCCTCGCAACCAACGCGATAAGGGGTTGTCAATCCCTACACGGCCACTTACGAGAGTGAGATCTGGTAGATATGATAAGATAATATTTTTGGTATTTTATGATAAAGATTCAAAGTAAAATAAAAGGCAAGTAAAAAAGCAAAGGAAATAACTAAGTATTGGAAGATTAATATGATGAAGATAGATCCGGGGGCCATAGGTTTCACTAGTGGCTTCTCTCAAGAGCATGGGTATTTTACGGTGGGTGAACGAATTACTGTTGAGCAATTGGCAGAATTGAGCATAGTTATGAGAATATCTAGGTATGATCATGTATATAGGCATCACGTCCGAGACAAGTAGACCGACTCCGGTCTACATATACTACTATTACTCCACTCATCGACCACTATCCACCATGCATCTAGAGTATTGAGTTCATGAAAACAGAGTAACGCCTTAAGCAAGATGACATGATGTAGAGGGATAAATTCATGCAATATGATAAAAAACCCATCTTGTTATCCTCGATGGCAACAATACAATATGTGCCTTGTTGCCCCTACTATCACTGGGAAAGGACACCGCAAGATTGAACCCAAAGCTAAGCACTTCTCCCATTGCAAGAAAGATCAATCTAGTAGGCCAAACCAAACTGATAATTCGAAGAGACTTGCAAAGATAACCAATCATACATCAAATAATTTAGAGAAGATTCAAATATTGTTCATAGATAATCTTGATCATAAACCCACAATTCATTGGTCTCAACAAACACACCGCAAAAAGAAGATTACATCAAATAGATCTCCACAAGAGAGGGGGAGAACATTGTGTTGAGATCCAAAAAGAAAGAAGAAGCCATCTAGCTAATAACTATGGACCCGTAGGTCTGAGGTAAAATACTCACACTTCATCGGAGGGGCTATGGTGATGATGTAGAAGCCCTCCATGATGGATACCCCCTCCGGCGGAGCTCCGGAACAGGCCCCAAGATGGGATCTCGTGGATACAGAAAGTTACGGCGGTGGAATTAGGGTTTTGGCTCCGTCTTTGATCGTTTGGGGGTATGTAGGTATATATAGGAGGAAGGAGTATGTCGGTGGAGCAACAGGGGGCCCACGAGGGTGGAGGGCGCGCCTGGGGGGCGTAGGCGTGCCCCCCTACCTCGTGGCCTCCTCCTTTGTTTCTTGACATAGGGTCCAAGTCTCCTGGATCATGTTTGGTGAGAAAATCACGTCCCCGAAGGTTTCATTCCGTTTGGACTCTGTTTGATATTCCCTTTCTTCAAAACCCTAAAATAGGCAAGAAACAACAATTCTGGGCTGGGCCTCCGGTTAATAGGTTAGTCCCAATAATAATATAAAAGTGGATAACAAAGCCCAATAATGTCCAAAACAGTAGATAATATAGCATGGAGCAATCAAAAATTATAGATACGTTGGAGACGTATCAGACCCCCTACCCGATAACCGCCGGTTTTGACACCGACAGCCAGGACGTTAGTCCATCTGTCGTTGAGCAGATCTTGGTCAGCTTGAAGCTTCTGCTGTTTATTTTTTACGCTTCTTGCCGTGGCTATTAGCCGGCGCTTAAAGCGCTCTTGTTTGAGGGGTTCCTCTGGCACGATAAAATCTTCGTCACTGAGGCTCACGTCGTCCTCGGAGAGTGGTAGATAGTTGATGTCTTCCGAGTCTTCGTTCCCTGCTTGCTTGTCAGGGTCAACTTGCCCGTCCTCCCGATCATCCTGTTCGGATGTTGGTTCAATGGGGTCTTCTTAGTCTTCGGCATTCTCTGGAGTATCGTTGTCTTCGGTGGCGGTATTGTTGTTCTTACCGCGACGCGATTTAGAGCGGCGCCGCTGACATCGACGTTTTTGCTGTATCTCAGGAGGTTCGTCCTCGACTAGGTTTTTCTCATCATCATCATCGCCTTTTTTAGGTGTATCCACCATGTATACGTGTAACACCCCGGATGTAAGTTGTCATATTTGTAACTCTGACTCGGCCATTTTTGGCTCTAAGTTATGAGATTTCCCATCATGGGTGGTTTTGTCTTCGTTTTGCATTTTGTTCTTGTCATGCATTTCATATCATGTCATCATGTGCATCTCATTTGTATATGTGTTCATCTCATGCATCTGAGCATTTTCCTCGTTGTCCGTTTTGCAATCCGACACTCCAACGTCCTCCAGCGTACCCCTCTTGTCTCTTTTCACGAGCGTGTGTTAAAATTTCTCGCAATGGACCGAGATTTGCCAAGTGGCCTGGGTACACCACCGGTAGACCGTCTGTCAAATTTCGTGCCATTTGGAGTCCGTTGGATACTCCAACGGTTAACCAGGGAACCATAAAGGTCTCGTGTGTGTGGCAGCCCAACACCCCTCCAAAACGGCCCAATAACGCATCCAAACCACTCCCATGTCCTCTAATATCGTATCACGATCGCTTGGGCGAAAACTACACCTCATTTGGACACTCCTACCTCCTCCCACCTATAAATATGTGCTCCTCGTCCAAATTCCGGGTCCAAAACCCTAATTTTCATCCCCCACCACCACCGGACGCATCCGCGATGGCCGGACACGTCCGCCCACCGTCGCCCAGCCAATCTCCACCCGCCACGTGTCCCGCCGTCGTCCTCTCCGCCGCCGAACCGGGCCCGCTCGGCCCATCGCCACCGCCGCGCCCCCGAGCATCCCTCCCGCGCCTCCCCCGCGTGTCCCCGCGCCCGAGCGCCGCCGCCTCGCAAGCCCTCGCCGCTTCTCTGCCACCGGCGCACCTCCGCCGTCGCCTCGCCGGCGCGCCACCGTGCCACCGTCGCCGGCCGCCTCTCCGGTCGCCTTGCCCGCCACGGACCTCGCCGTCCCCGACGGATTCGACCTCCACCTCGTCGTCCCTCCTCTCTGGCCTCATCTCCGCCGATCCTGACGAACTCCGGCCACCGCGGCGTTCTCCGGCGAGCTCTCCGGCGAGATCCGCCGCCGCCTCGAGACCTGTTGGGGATATTACTATCAGTCATGACCCTCCCAGGAGGGGTCGGGTCAGCCCCAATGGCGGGTTACGAAAGAAGCCCAGTAAACATTCAAGACGATAGTTTATTAAACCTTATAGAAGGCCCAAGGGCCTGGAGGTGGCTTAAGGCCCGATATTGTAAACCGCCATATGTAAGGAAAGACTTGTAAAGAAAGGCATGTAAAGGAAGCCACCAAGCCGGACATGATTATGAGCCGGCCGGGACTCTGTAGGCCACCAGGCGTCAACCCATGTATATAAGGGGACGACCCGGTGGCGGCTTAGGGCAAGAAACAACAAGTCGATAACCAAGCCGGCGGGTTGAGCCTCTTGGTGATCGAAACCCCAGCAATACCAATCCCAACTAGATGTAGGCTTTTACCTTCATCGTAAGGGGCCGAACTAGTATAAAACCCTCTCATGTCCTTTGTCCCGATTAACCCCTTTAAGCTTCCTAGTGCGATGGCCCTACGACTAAGTCCTTGCTCTAGGACATCTGTCGTGACAATTCCACGACAGTTGGCGCCCACCGTGGGGCCAGCGCACGATGGATTTGAGTTCTTGAAGGGCAACTTCGAAGGGCTCAAGGGATACGCTATGGGCCGGATGACCAAGAGTTGTCACGGCAAGCTCTACATCGACGACGAAGGCTGGGGCCCCGAGGCCGGCTCAATTGAGTACGGATACCGGGTCCCCTTTGGCGGAATTCACGTCTTCA
The DNA here is from genome assembly GCF_018294505.1 of Triticum aestivum. Lineage (NCBI taxonomy): Eukaryota > Viridiplantae > Streptophyta > Magnoliopsida > Poales > Poaceae > Triticum > Triticum aestivum. The sequence goes on from NC_057794.1 coordinate 134,965,307, forward strand.
TAGGCCGGATTGGCGAGTCAGGTCCTGAGCCGGACGTCCACACCAACCTCATCGAAACGGCTCGGCGTGCGAGGACCGCCCGTGTTCAATCTGCCATGAAGCATGCCTTCATAGGCTGCATCCACGGCGTGAATATTCTGAAGGATCAGTGGAGGGCGGTGACACGGCCGTATGTTCTGACACTTCTTCAACAACGGGCGAGACGAACTCTTTGTACCAGCTATAGGACGACATGCTCGGGGCTGTTCCGATTGCAGCGGTATTCCGGACCCTCTTGAGCCACCGAATTGGGCCAGAGTATTCATGGCAGGGACACAACCCGGGCAGAACTCTACAGCAGTGGCGGCAACAGCTACCAAGTCGGCTGCAGCCGGGTCAGGAGACCCCGCGCGCCCCCCGGCTCAGATCTTGATGGACCTCATGGATAAACTGACGACTCTGTTGACTGCCGTTGTAGAGCCAGCGGATAAAGCCCAGCATGACGCAGAGGTGGCACGCGTACGTGAAGAGATGGTGCAAGCTAAGGAAAATCTAGCCGCGGAGGAAGTCAGGATGGCAGCAGAGCGGACGGCTTTGGACGTTCGTGCTCAACAGCTTCAAGTGGAGACCTTCGGTTCTCGATGGATCTGAACGCGCCGAACGAGGTCATGATGAGGAGGCATCAGAAAACCCAATCACGTCTGCCTCTGACGCTCGATCCTAGGAATCTTTTTCACACAGCCGGAGCCGGGGGAAGTAACCCCCCGGAGGCACCCCGGATTACAACACCCGGCGCACCGGTCCAGCCGCGCGACATGGATCCACCTCATTACGTCCCAACGCCGCCGGGTCACTTCTCCAACCCTTTGGAAAACCTCATCGCAGCATCGACTCGTCTGGCGGCTCTTTCGATGGAAGGTGACTCACCGGCGGCGATTGAAACACGGAGGGTAAGAGAACTTCTTCAAACAACTCTGGCGTAGCAGGATGCATACTCCTACAGTCGAGACAAGATCCATTCAACTCCTCTCCCAAGCTGGAGCCCGAGTTACAGTAGGCATATGGAATCCGCAGATATGTCAAGCAATGCTCAACGCCATAACCGGCCATACAGGCATGAGCCAGTGCGGGCTGGAGCCTTTAACTTGGCGGATCAGGAGAGGATTCGTCAAGAGGCGGAACAAGCAGTACAAATGGCAGCAGATCAGGGGGCTCATCAAACTTTTTCGGTTTATCCAGCAACCTCGGTCGAGGCAGGAGTGGCCACAAGAACCGGAGGCGTTCCTTGCTTGGTGCCAGCCATACGTAATGAGCGTTTGCCAAAGGACTTTAAGGGGCCTCGTAAGGTGCCTAATTACACAGCTGACTTACAGCCCAGGGCTTAGATTGAGAGTTATGAGATGGCTATGGAGTTATTGGAGGTCAGCGATGCAGCAATGGCCAAGTATTTCACTATGATGTTAGATGGAACAACTCGTACTTGGTTGAAGGGATTGCCACCCAATTCTATCGGCTCATGGGCGGAGTTGAAGGCCCGGTTCATCCAGAACTTTAAAGACACGTGTAAGCAGACTATGTCGATTATGGACCTGACCAATTGCAAGCAAGAGGATGGTGAATCCACAACCCATTGGGTGCGCCGGGTCAAGGAGATAATACATTCATCTGATAAGATGGATGCCGGCTCAGCGGTCTTGATGTTGGAGAAAAATTGCCATTTTGAACCTCTGAAGCAGAAGTTGGGTCAGCTCAAGCGTGACTGTAATGACATGGGAACGTTGATGGCGGCTCTCGTCAAGTATGCCGATTCTGATTCTACCAAGGACCCGGTGTCTTATGAAGAAAAGGCAACAAAGGGAAAGAAGAACGACAACGACAAGGGTCACCAGCATAACTCGGCGAATCAAGGAGGTAATAAACATAAGGCTGATGAGTTTGTTGCTAACACCAATGCACAGGGCGGAAATCAACGGCGCAAGGGCAGACAACCCCCTCGGTCGTGCGGGTCAGGTCCCACCCTTGAGCAATTATTGAATGAGCCTTGTCCAAAACACGACACCCCGGAGAAGCCAGCCACCCACCTGTGGAAAGATTGTACGATCATGAAGGCGTTTAAAAATTCAAACGCGTCTGATGGAGGTCACGACCCAGGTGGCGGCTCAGGTGGAGGCGGTTTCCAAGGCCCGGGCGCCGGCTTAGGTGGAGGAGAATTCCACGGTCAGGGCCATCCTAGTAACCTAGGAGGGTATAATCCGCAGCCCGGCCAAGGTAATCAGCAGTAGCAGTCCGAATGTTAGAGCAATCCGAAGTAGCTAAGTAGTGGGCAATACCATGTATTCACCACTAGCTTATGTAAGAAAGAACAGAAACTTCACAAGAGGGCCGTCAACGCCGTTGAGCCGACAGTTCCACGTTACTTACGTTGGTCAGAGCAGCCTATTGTGTGGAGCTGAGAGGATCACCCACCTCGGGTCGATAATCCGGGTCACTTGGCTTTGGTGGTGGCACCTCAGGTTGGTGGATACAAATTCACTAAAGTACTCATGGATGGAGGCAGCAACATCAACATCCTCTACTATGAGACGTTCCGCCGGATGGGATTGACTGATAAGAGTCTTAAACAATCCAACACTATTTTTCACGGTGTGGTTCCTGGCAAGTCGGCATACCCAATGGGTAAGATTAAACTGGAAGTAGCCTTTGGGGATGAGTATTACTCCAGAGCAGAAAAATTAACCTTTGAGGTGGTTAAGATCAAAAGCCCGTATCATGCTCTGTTTGGATGGCCGGCTTATGCCAAATTCATGGCTCGACCATGTTATGTGTATTTGCAGCTTAAGATGCCGGGTTATAAGGGCACCATTACAATACACGGGAGCCGGAAAATAGCTTTGGAGTGTCAAGAAGGTGATGCTGCCTATTGATAACCCACAATTATAGGGGATCAATTGTAGCATCTTTGGATAAGTAAGAGTGTCGAACCCAACGAGGAGCTAAAGGTAGAACAAATATTCCCTCAAGTTCTATCGACCATCGATACAACTCTACGCACGCTTGACGTTCGCTTTACCTAGAACAAGTATGAAACTAGAAGTACTTTGTCGGTGTTGTTGGATAGGTTTGCAAGATAATAAAGAGCACATAAATAAAAGGTAGGGGCTGTTTAGATAAAGAAACAACTAAATTAGTTTTAGTAGAGAGCTTGTTGTCAAGAGAAAGTTATTTGTCCCTAGGCAACGATAACTAGACCGGTAATCATTATTGCAATTTTATTTGAGGGAGAGGCATAAGCTAACATACTTTCTCTACTTGGATCATATGCACTTATGATTGGAACTCTAGCAAGCATCCGCAACTACTAAAGATTCATTAAGGTAAAACCCAACCATAGCATTAAAGTATCAAGTCCCCTTTATCCCATACGCAAACAACCTACTTACTCGGGTCTGTGCTTCTGTCACTCACGCCACCCACCATAAGCAAATCATAAGCATATTGCAAACCCTACAGCGGGAATCCCTCATGCTTGCGTGACACGGAGAGCACCATAGGACAGCACCAATAATAAAACATACAACTCAAACCAATCATGATCATCAAATAGCCATTAGGACAAAACAGATCTACTCAAACATAATAGGATAGCCATACATCATTGGGAAATAATATATAGCGTTGATCACCATGTTTAAGTAGAGATTACAGCGGGTAAGAGAGAGGTTACACCACTGCATAGAGGGGGGAAGAGTTGGTGATGATGGTGGTGAAGTTGTTGGTGAAGATGGCGGTGATGATGATGGCCCCCGGTGGCACTCCGGCGCCACCGGAAGCAAGGGGGAGAGGGCCCCCCTCCTTCTTCTTCTTCCTTGACCTCCTCCCTAGATGGGAGAAGGGTTTCCCCTCCGGTCCTTGGCTCCCATGGCATGGGAGGGGCGAGAGCCCCTCCGAGATTGGATCTATCTCTCTGTCTCTCTCTGTTTCTGCGTTCTCTCCTGGCTCTGTTTCACCGTTTCGTATATATATGGAGATCCATAACTCCGATTGGCCTGAAACCTTCGCCGTGATTTTTTTCCGAATATTAGCTTTCTTGCGGCAAAAGAAGAGCGTCAACCGCCTTACGGTGGGCTCACGAGGGTAGGGGGCGCCCCCTAAGGGGGGGCGCCCCCTGCCTCGTGACCACCTCGGGCACTGGTTCGCATGGATTTTCCTTCCAAATTTTCCATATTTTCCAAAAATAAGCTCCGTCCGTTTTTATCCCGTTTGGACTCCGTTTGATATGGATATTCTGCGAAACCAAAAACATGCAACATACACGAACTGGCACTGGGCACTGGATCAATATGTTAGTCCCAAAAATAATATAAAAAGTTGCCAAAAAGTATATGAAAGTTGAATAATATTGGCATGGAACAATCAAAAATTATAGATACGACGGAGACGTATCAGCATCCCCAAGCTTAATTCCTGCTCGTCCTCGAGTAGGTAAATGATAAAAACAGATAATTTTTGATGTGGAATGCTACCTAGCATAATCTTGATCATATGTCTAATCATGGCATGAATATTAAGACACGAGTGATTCAAAGCAATAATCTATCCTTTGACATAAAAATAATAATACTTCAAGCATACCAACCAAGCAATTATGTCTTATTGAAATAACATAGCCAAAGAAAGCTCATCCCTACAAAATCATATAGTCTGGCTATGCTCCATCTTCACCACACAAAGCATTCACATCATGCACAACCCCGATGACAAGCCAAGCAATTGTTTCATACTTTTGACGTTTCTCAAACCTTTTCAACTTTCACGCAATACATGAGCGTGAGCCATGGACATAGCACTATAGGTGGAATAGAATATGATGATGGGGTTATGTGGAGAAGACAAAAAGGAGAAAGTCTCACATCAACTAGGCGTATCAACGGGCTATGGAGATGCCCATTAATAGATATCAATGTGAGGAGTAGGGATTGCCATGCAACGGATGCACTAGAGCTATAAGTATATGAAAGATCAAACTGAAACTAAGTGGGTGTGCATCCAACTTGCTTGCTCATGAAGACCTAGGGCATTTGAGGAAGCCCATCATTGGAATATACAAGCCAAGTTATATAATGAAAATTCCCACTAGTATATGAAAGTGATAACTCAAGAGACTCTCTATATGAAGAACATGGTGCTACTTTGAAGCACAAGTGTGGAAAAAGGATAGTAACATTGCCCCTTCTCTTTTTTCCTCTCATTTTTTTGTTTTCTCTCTTTTTTGGGCCTTCTCTTTTTTATGGCCTTTTTTTCGTCCAGAGTCTCATCCCGACTTGTGGGGGAATTGTAGTCTCCATCATCCTTTCCTCACTAGGGCAATGTCCTAATAATGATGATCATCACACTTTTATTTACTTACAACTCAATATTACAACTCGATATGTAGAACAAAGATATGACTCTATATGAATGCCTCCGGCGGTGTACCGGGATGTGCAATGATCTAGCATAGCAATGACATCAAAAAATGGGCAAGCCATGAAAACATCATGCTAGCTATCTTACAATCATGCAAAGCAATATGACGATAAATGCTCAAGTCATGTATATGATGATGATGGAAGTTGCATGGCAATATATCTCGGAATGGCTATGGAAATGCCATGATAGGTAGGTATGGTGGATGTTTTGAGGAAGATATAATGAGGCTTATGTGTGACATAGTGTATCATATCACGGGGTTTGGATGCACCGGCGAAGTTTGCACCAACTCTCGAGGTGAGAAAGGGCAATGCACGGTACCGAAGAGGCTAGCAATGATGGAAGGGTGAGAGTGTGTATAATCCATGGACTCAACATTAGTCATAAAGAACTCACATACTTATTGCAAAAATCTATTATTCATCAAAACAAAGTACTACACGCATGCTCCTAGGGGGATAGATTGGTAGGAAAAGACCATCGCTCGTCCCCGACCGCCACTCATAAGGAAGACAATCAATAAACACCTCATGCTCCGACTTCGTTACATAACAGTTCACCATACGTGCATGCTACGGGACTTGCAAACCTCAACATAAGTATTTCTCAATTTCACAATTACTCGACTAGCATGACTCTAATATCACCATCTTTATATCGCAAAACTATTGCAAGGAATCAAACATATCATATTCAGCGATCTACAAGTTTATGTAGGATTTTATGACTAACCATGTGAATGACCATTTCCTGTCATCTCTCTAAATAGATATAAGTGAAGCACGAGAGTTTAATTCTTTCTACAAAAGATATGCCCGTGCTCTAACAAATATAAGTGAAGCAAAAGAGCATTCTACAAATGGCGGTTGTCTAAGTGAAGAGAAACAGGCAATCCAAACTTCAAATGATATAAGTGAAGCACATGAAGCATTCTATAAAGCCATACTCAAAAGATATAAGTGAAGTGTAAAGAGCATTCTATAAATCAACCAAAGACCATCTCATACCAGCATGGTGCATAAAAAAAATAAAAACCTAAATGCAAAAGACGCTCCAAGACTTGCACATATCGCATGAACGAAACGAATCCAAAAACATACCGATACTTGTTGAAGAAAGAGGGGATGCCTCCCCAGCATCCCCAAGCTTAGACGCTTGAGTCTCCTTGAATATTTACTTGGGGTGCCTCGGGCATCCCCAAGCTTGAGCTCTTGCCTCTCTTCCTTCTTCTCACATCGAAACCTTCTCGATCATCGAACACTTCATCCACCCAAAACTCCAATAGAAAACTCGGTAAGATCCGTTAGTATAATAAAGCAAATCAGTACTCTAAGTACTGTTGCAAACCAATTCATATTTTTTTTGCATTGTGTCTACTGTAATATAACTTTTTCATTGCTTAATCCACTGATATAAATTGATAGTTTCATCAAAACAAGCAAACTATGCATCAAAAACAGAATCTGTCTAAAACAGAACAGTCTGTAGCAATCTGAACATTCACCATACTTATGATACTTGAAAAATTCTACCAAAATTAGGAAAAATAAAAAATTTGTATAGTAAGACAGTTCAAAAAGAATCAGAACCATTTGACGTTCCAGCTAAAAATGTAAAATCGCGCACTACAGCCAAAGTTTCTGTCCTGCACCGTACAAACCATCAAGAAAATGTAAACATCCTAAAGGCAAACCTTGGCACATTATTTTTATAATACAATGGAATTGTAGAAGGGGATAATTATTTTTATTGAAAAGTTTCCGTAATCAAGATTCACAAAGTTTCCGTGAGCATGAACAAAGTTCAAGGCTAGCTCCCACTTCAACAATGCTTATCTTTCTCACTTTCGCTTTCCTTTTTGAAAAAGTTTTGGGTTCCCCTCTTTATTTTTGTTGTTTTTGAACTATATGAAAGCACTCAACAGAAATAAATGACTCCCTAAAACTTCCGGGTTGTCTCCCTGGCAGCGCTTTCTTTAAAGCCATTAAGCTAGGCATATAGTGCTCAAGTAATGGATCCACTCGGATCCCAAGGTATATCAAAGCCAATTTTAATTAACAATGATTTGTAATTTAGTGGTGAGCACAAGGTAACATATATCATGTAATCACGAAGTCTAACTCTCTTCCTATGCATCGGCATGTCATAAAAGAACAGTTCATGCACACAAAGTAAAGGCCAATGCATAGTATAAACAGTTTCTTGCAATTTTATCATATTGAAAACATAGAGAGGTGGAGATATAGTTCCTCTCTCATAATAATTGCAAGTAGGAGCAGCAAGCACATGCATATTATATTCATCAAAATCATCATGTGCAACAGTAAAAGGCAACCTATCAATATATTCCTTAATAAGAGCAAACTTCTCCGATATAGTGTAGTTTGGAGAATTCAAAAAGATAATAGGACTATCATGCGTGGGTGCAATAGCAACAATTTCATGTTTAACATAAGGAACTATAGCAAGTTCATCTCCATAAGCATAATTCATATTGGCATCTTGGCCACAAGCATAGCAAGCATCATCAAAAAGGGATATTTCAAGAGAATCAATGGGATCATAATAGTCATCATAGGTATCATCCTTCGGTAAGCATGAAGGGAAATTAAACAATGTATGAGTTGAAGAGTTACTCTCATTAGAAGGTGGGCACGGGTAGCTAATCTACTCTTCCTCCTTTTGTTCTTCGCTCTCCTCATCATCTTTTTCATCTAATGAGCTCACAGTTTCATCAATTTCTTCTTCCATAGACTCCTCCAAAATATTAGTCTCTTCTTGGACACCGGAGTAGTTCTCAATATATGGTTTAACATAAGCATTAGAAGCATAATTATCATAGCAATATTTAAGTATGGCAAAATTTTCAGATTTGTGAAAAGTAGCATCATACTTTTCAATCAAAGAAGCAATTTCATAAGCACCCTTAAAAGCAACAAATTCTTCAATTTGTTGAACATCATAGTAATTGTAAACACCCTTAGCATACGAAGATACAATTCCATTATCACTAAACTCACATTGATAGGGAAGGTGTTTCTTAGGGTTTTCAGAACAACAAGTAAAATCATAAATTTCACATAAATTCCAAGCATAACATTGCAAACGATGAATTTGACCCAATAGAATTTTCCCTTTTTCAGATATTCGGTGTCTCACATAACAAGCATGCTCATCTAAGGATTTGCCCTCAACTAAGCTAGTTGGGGTTTCAGCACGAGCACATAGGGATCGAAGATGATCCAAGTAATAAGCTTCAGCAGTGTGATAGATTTTGAGTGGTTCTTCAACCATTGGTTTAGTAGGTACAACTAATTTTTTTTGGTATTTTGCATTTCCTACCCATAACTAAAGATAGGAAATAACTACGAACAACAAATAAAAATTACTTAGTGATAAAGCAAACAAGCACACACGAGAATATTCACCCCACGCTATTGCTCCCCGGCAACGGCGCCAGAAAAAGGTCTTAATAACCCACAAGTATAGGGGATCAATTGTAGCCTCTTTCGATAAGTAAGAGTGTCGAACCCAACGAGGAGCTAAAGGTAGAACAAATATTCCCTCAAGTTCTATCGACCACCGATACAACTCTACGCACGCTTGACGTTCGCTTTACCTAGAACAAGTATGAAACTAGAAGTGCGTTGTAGGTGTTGTTGGATAGGTTTCCAAGATAATAAAGAGCATGTAAATAAAAGGTGGGGGCTGTTTAGACAAAGAAACAACTAAATTAGTTTTAGTAGAGAGCTTGTTGTCAAGAGAAAGTTATTTGTCCCTAGGCAATCAATAACTAGACCGGTAATCATTATTGCAATTTTATTTGAGGGAGAGGCATAAGCTAACATACTTTCTCTACTTGGATCATATGCACTTATGATTGGAACTCTAGCAAGAATCTGCAACTACTAAAGATTCATTAAGGTAAAACCCAACCATAGCATTAAAGTATCAAGTCCCCTTTATCCCATACACAAACAACCTACTTACTCGGGTCTGTGCTTCTGTTACTCACGCCACCCACCATAAGCAAATCATAAGCATATTGCAAACCCTACAGCGGGAATCCCTCACGCTTGCGCGACATGGAGAGCACCATAGGACAACACCAATAATAAAACATACAACTCAAACAAATCACGACCATCAGATAGCCATTAGGACAAAACAGATCTACTCAAACATCATAGGATAGCCATACATCATTGGGAAATAATATATAGCGTTGAGCACCATGTTTAAGTAGAGATTACAGCGGGTAAGAGAGAGGTTACACCGCTGCATAGAGGGGGGAAGAGTTGGTGATGATGGTGGTGAAGTTGTTGGTGAAGATGGCGGTGATGATGATGGCCCCCGGTGGCACTCCGGCGCCACCGGAAGCAAGGGGGAGAGGGCCCCCCTCCTCCTTCTTCTTCCTTGACCTCCTCCCTAGATGGGAGAAGGGTTTCCCCTCTGGTCCTTGGCTCCCATGGCGTGGGAGGGGCGAGAGCCCCTCCAAGATTGGATCTATCTCTCTGTCTCTCTCTGTTTCTGCGTTCTTTCCTGGCTCTGTTTCACCGTTTCGTATATATATGGAGATCCGTAACTCCGATTGGCCTGAAACCTTCACCGTGATTTTTTTCCGAATATTAGCTTTCTTGCGGCAAAAGAAGAGCGTCAACCGCCTTACGGTGGGCTCATGAGGGTAAGGGGCGCGCCCTAAGGGGGGGGGGGGGGCGCCCCCTGCCTCGTGACCACCTCGGGCACTGGTTCGCGTTGATTTTCCTTCCAAATTTCCCAAAAATAAGCTTCGTCCGTTTTTATCCCGTTTGGACTCCGTTTGATATGGATATTCTGCGAAACCAAAAACATGCAACAGACAGGAACTGGCACTGGGCACTGGATCAATATGTTAGTCCCAAAAGTAATATAAAAAGTTGCCAAAAAGTATATGAAAGTTGAATAATATTGGCATGGAAAAATAAAAAATTATAGATACGACGGAGACGTATCACCTATGCTTAATCTGTCTGTGCAACAGAGGAGTTAAATTTTTACAAAGATCATGTTGACCCGGCAGACATGACGTCATTAAAGAGACCAACAACAGAGCATGAGCCGGTGTTGAAGTTCAAATCAGCTGATGACACCAAGATGGTTGACTTTGTGCCTGACGACTCATCCAAGAAGTTCATCATCAGTGCTAACTTGGATCCAAAATAGGAAGGTGCGCTCATCGAGTTCATCCATGAGAACCGGGACATCTTCGCATGGAAACCTTCAGACATGCCGGGTGTCCCGAGGGAACTCGCTGAGCACACTCTCAATATTGATCCAAAGTTTAAACCTGTCAGACAATTTCTCCGACGGTTCAATGAAGAAAGGCGCAAGGCCATTGGAGAAGAGGTGGCCCAGCTTTTGGCAGCTGGGTTCATTATAGAAGTCTTTCACCCAGAGTGGTTAGCCAACCCGGTGCTTGTACTCAAAAAGAATGGCACCTGGCGTATGTGTGTGGATTATACCGATCTGAACAAGGCTTGTCTGGCTGATCCTTTTTCCCTCCCCGTATCGATCAGATCATTGATGCTACGGCGGGTTGCGCACGTTTGAGTTTCTTGGATGCTTATTCCGGCTATCATCATATCAAGATTGCGGTCAAGGATCAGGAGAAGACGGCTTTTATCACTCCTTTTGGAGCTTTGTGCTATGTGTCTATGCCTTTCGGGCTTAAGAGTGCCGAGGGACTTACCAACGATGTGTGTAGAATTGTCTTCATGATCAAATTGGGCGTAATGTTCATGCTTATGTGGATGATATAGTGGTAAATTCCAGGAAAGAGGAAACCTTGGTCACAGATCTGAAAGAGACTTTCGATAATCTCCGGGTCTACAAAATGATGCTTAACCCAGCCAAGTGTGTTTTTGGAGTCCTAGCTGGCAAGCTCTTGGGTTTTTTGGTGTCTAACCGAGGTATTGAGGCTAACCCGGAGAAAATCAAGGCAATTACATCCCTGGCTAAACCAACATGCATCAATGACGTTGAACGACTGGCGGGCCGTGTTGCTGCTTTGAGCTGGTTCATAAGCCAGTTAGGGGAGAAGGCAATGCCTTTGTATCAGATGATGAAGAAAACATGTGATTTTGTTTGGAGCGATGCTGCAAACTCTGCTTTTGAAGATCTGAAGACACAGCTTGCTGAGCCGCTGGTCCTGGCTGCTCCAGTTGAGAAAGAGCCGCTGCTGTTATACGTGGCCACCAACTCACGAGTTGTTAGTGTGGCTATTGTGGTGGAGCGCAAGGAGGCTGGCAAGGAGCATCCGGTTCAATGGCCGGTTTACTACATCAGTGAGGTGCTAATTGAATCCAAACAACGATATCCACATTGGCAGAAGCTCGTATATGGGGTGTTCATGGCATGCCGGAAGCTTAAGCATTATTTTCAGGGACATCCAATCACCGTGGTTAGCTTTGCTCCTTTGGGAGACATCATTCAAAATAGAGAAGCCACTGGGCGAGTCGCCAAGTGGGCAATTGAGCTTGGGTCTCATGGGTTGAAGTATGTGCCACGTACCGCGATCAAATCTGAAGCACTGGTTGACTTCATTAATGACTGGACAGAGATGCAGATGCCAGAAGAGAAACCAGACAACACGTATTGGACTATTCATTTTGATGGGTCTAGACAGTTGGAAGGCTCGGGGGCTGAAGTTGTGTTAACCTCTCTGCGAGGTGACAAATTTTGTTATGTGTTGCGGTTGATGTTTCCTTGCACTAACAATGCAGCAGAGTATGAAGCCTTGCTCCATGGTCTTCGAGTGGCAAAAGAGATGAGTTTGAGCTGGGTCAGATGTCTTGGCGACTCAGATCTAGTGGCTCAACAGGTATCAGGCAAGTGGGATTCCAAGGACCCTCTCATGGAGGCTTATCGCCGGGAGGTTGATGCTGTTGTAGGGCATTTTAAAGGTTATCAGGTGGATCACATTGACCGTTGAAAGAACGAAGCGGCTGATGCTTTAAGCCGGTTGGGGTCTCAGCGTTAGCCGGTACCACCTAACACCTTTTTGGATGTTTTGCATAACCCGTCTGTCAAGTTGCCCACAGAAGAATATTTAGCTGTTCCTGACCTGGAGGCGCAGTTGGTGGCGGCTCTTCATGTCATTCCAGATTGGACAGTGCCGTTCTTGGCTTACATGACCCGGGGAGAGTTGCCAGCGGATGAGACCCTGGCTCGATAGATAACCCGGCGGTCTAAGTCAATGACGATTTCGGATGGAGAATTATACCATCGCAGTGTCTCCGAAGTGTTTCAGCGGCGTGTTTCCCCCGAAGAAGGTCAAGAAATACTTCGTGAGATCCATGAAGGCGATTGTGGTCATCACGCCGGGTCAAAATCTCTGGCGGCCAAGGCTTTTTGTCACAGTTTTTACTAGTTGACGGCTCACGCTGATGCAGAGGATCTGGTCAGCAGATGTGATGGATGTCAAAAGTTTGCACGACGAGCGCATGTGCCGTCTCAAGAGCTCCGGATGATTCCAATCACTTGGCCGTTTGCGGTCTGGGGGCTTGACATGGTGGGATCTTTCAAAAGGTCTAAGGATAAAAAGACACATCTCTTGGTGGGACCTTTCAAACCCCGGCTTATGGTTTCCTTACAGCGAACGCCGGGTTGTTGGGTAGAGGAATTACCCTCGGTGTTATGGAGTATCAACACCACACCTAACAGGTCTATAGGTTACACACCTTTCTTCATGGTTTATGGAGCAGAAGCAGTGTTGCCTAGTGACATCCGTCATGACTCGCCCCGTGTGGGGGCTTATGTTGAAGCTAATAATGAACAAGCCAGATAGGATGCACTTGACTTGTTGGATGAAGAGAGAGACTTAGCAGCGGCTCGGTCAGCAATTTATCAACAGGACCTGCGCCGTTATCACAGCTGCCGGGTCAAATCCAGGACTTTTCAAGAAGGCGACCTGGTGCTCCGGCTCATCCAGGATCTGTCAGATGCGCACAAGCTATCCCCGCCATGGGAAGGACCCTTTGTGGTCAGCAAGAACTTAAACAACGGGTTGTATTACCTCACTGATGTTTGAGAACACAAAGATTCATGTAAGTCAGAGGAGGAGACTCGCCGGCCATGGAACATTACTCAACTTCGGCCATACTACACCTGAGCTACCGGCTCTCATCATGTACATACTTTAACATTGTATATACCATGATAAGTAATAAAGTAAGACCATCGGTCTCTTTTCTTTTCAAAGATTATGCATCTTTGTTATTTCTTATTCTCAAATGACTATTAAGGAGCTGATCATATTTGAATCAAGTCTAACCTTTTTTGGTCCTGCTTATGATCGTATTAGAATCTAGCTGCAATTATCATGGTCACTTGGGGGCTTCCTGTTCAAACATAGGTCGTATTCGAACCAAAGAGAACATAGCTGTCGTAACCCTCTTGATCGGCTCAAGGACAAACTCACTAGGGGGCTTCTTGATCGTATTTGAATCATATCTTAACCCCTTTTGGGTCCGACTTGGATCGTATTCGAATCAGGGTTGTTAAAAACCTCTCAAGGTCATTTGGGGGCTTCCTGTTCAAACATAGGTCGTATTCGAACCAAAGAGAACATAGCTGTCGGAGTACCCTCTTGATCGGTGCAACGCCACAGCCACTGGGGGCTATATGGTCGTATTCGAACCTTAGCTTAACCCCTTTGGTCCGGTTTACTGATTGTATTTGAATCAGAAGCCACCAACCTTTAAATATAAGGTTAAATCATACTTATTAACTTTTATTTGCCTTTGAGTTTCTTGTTGCAAATAATTAGCATGATCTTCTTCACCGATTTGTCTATTTGACAACATGGCTACCAAGGTATGATGATCATTGAAGTATTCAAAGGTATTGATTTCTTAGAAAGATTGAGTATCGGCTTCATTACCTGGGTTACTCAAGCCGGTGGTCTAAGGATCAAAGGTACAAGTGTGGCTATTATTTATATATAATTGCCTACTGCATTAACTAAAGAGTTAGCTCCAGCCCTTGTCCTTTATTCATATCTACTTTCTGTTTTCTATTATGATAAACATATTGGATATAAGCCGGGTGTTTTAACCCGTTCAGTTCTAAGCCACCAAGCCAGTCTTTTCTTGTCTCTACAGGGAACAGATTTAAAGTGTTGCAAAAACAATCATCAAATATAAATATTGCCATCAGAAACACGGAGTCACATACAGTGTTTTATGCATGATGGCATAAGCAAGGCATTCAGTGTTTTCACAACTAACCTATCACATGACTTTTTATAAGCCAATGAATATGGTTATTATTCCTCCCTCACCAGGTCACCGCCCTCTGTTGGCTAGAAGTTGGGTTTTGACCAGTCAAAACCATTCACGGCGACGAATTATGCTTCATCGTCGATCAGGCCTGCCGGGTCAACTTCCGGGGCAAATGTATTTTCTGTTACAGGCGGGATCAAGTCCGTCACCTTGTACGAGGGAGTCGCCATCTTCTTATTTTTAGCATCAAAACCCGACTGATATTTGTCAATATTGGTATCATCTCCAAGGGTAGTTGCCTGAGGTCGGACTCCGCGCACGCAAGCCATGAAGTCATCCTGTTCAAAGGGAGATCCGTCTTCCTTCACGGTGGGATAGCCTCTGGCCACGTCCGCCAGGTCTAGGTCTGGCACCCAAACCTTGGAGCGGCTCAGGGCAGGCAAAGCCCCGGCTCGAGCACAGGAGCATTTCACTTCTTGAAATCTGGCAGGCAGGATTAACAGTTTCTTCAGGACGTCGCTGAGCCGGTTGGGTCCTTGATTGGCAGGAGAGATGGCGGTAAGTGCCCGTTGTGCGCCAATATACAGTTGTTCTACCAAAGTATACACTGCCTTCAGTTTAATCAAAGGATCTTGGCTCAGATTTTTGCTTCATGGGCCTGCACATATTTTATACACAAAGTCACCTGGTGGCTTATACTCCGGATCAGCAAAAGCACACAAAAGTAAAGTCGGACGGCTTACCAAAGATGACAGCCACCATTTGAGACACTCGGCCCTTTAAACCATTTAGCTCTGTTGAAATCTCTTCAAGGGCTGTTTCGGCCTTCTCAGCGCGTTGGGTCAGAAGCGTTTTTTCCTCTTCCCAGGTTTTCTTCTTGGCAGCGAAGCTAGTCTTTAAATTTTCCGTCTCAAAGAGACTTATTTGCAGTTTGGAGTTAGCAGATTTGATTTCTGCTTCTTGACTCGCTAGCCGGGTCTTCGCATCAGTCAATTGCGAGTTCAATTCAGATAAGGCATTCTGCAAAACATTCAGATGAGTCAAGATTTTGCTTCAAGTTCAAAAATCAAGATTCAAGTCTCAAGTACTTTACAAATAACCACTTGACACTTGGGGGCTAATGTATTTCAAATCAAAATTTTATGACTCTAAAGACATACTTTAAGTCCCAAGTACCTTACAAAGTAACAACACTTGGCACTTGGGGGCTAATGTATGCAGTTCAGCGAGTTTCTCAAGGTTAAGCCGGAATATTAAGTTCTTTGAATATGGTACAAAACAATTTAAGGTACCGACTCATTTATGATCAAAAAGAACCGGCCCTTGGGGACTACAGGTGAAGTTTTGTTCTATTTTATTGAACTCAAAAAAAAATCAAAGGTGAAGGTCTTGCCCTATATGCTAAAGTCTACAGATCATTCCGGTTGTCTCATAATCTAAAGACTTGGGGGCTGAAGGAATATAGATAAGCCGGAAGAACATACCTCATATTTCAGCTGCAACTGTTTGACCATTTCGATCTCAGAGTCACGACTGGAGTGCACGTGGCTGAGATAGCCGGATAAAATACCGTTGGCATTTAAATGGTCGTAATTGGCAACGTCAAAGCGCAGTTTTTGCCTCTCCAATGCCTCTTGTTTCGCAGTACACCGAGCCAGCACGGTTGGATTCCTTGGCTCAATAAAATGGCTCCCGGTGATCTGAACGTCTTGGGCAGACGGTGATGGCGGGTTGGCTGAGCTTGATGGTCCAGTTGCGGAAGGGTTTACAGTGGTCTCATCAAACGACAGCTCAGGAGGATTTGCTTCTGCGTCAATAGGCGGGTCTTCTGGAGCGTCGGTTAATGGAGAAGATGGCCTGGCCGGGTCAGATGCAAGCACCGGCGGGTCTTCTGCCTGCCTTCTTGGATTTAGCTTGGCAACTAAGATAAATATTGCAGGATTGTCAGTATAAAGATACAATTTGAACAAACCGGAAACAAGGAGGATTTTTTACACAGGGGAAGTCTTGAAGGCCGGAAATTGCGTCTGTGACAAGTCGCTAGAAGAGGAGGACACCTCCTGAAAAGATAAAACAAAGTTAAAAGTAAGGCAGGGGAAAGGATCCATTAAATAGAGTTAAAGACAGAAAGAAGTGAACCTCATTCGGGCGCTTTTGAGGAGTTTGTTGAAGAATGACAGCCGGCTCATCTTCAGTCTGAGCCTGATGGCGGCTTTCATGTTGCTGCTTTTTCAAACGAAAGGTGGGATCCAAGTGAGCTAAAGGGTTAGAAAACCTTACTTTACGGATCACTCATCGAATTTTTTGTCTTGGCAAGGGCTCTGAGTTGGAGGAAATGATAGTTACCTCTGCTTCCATAGCCTGAATGGCCCCAGTGTCATCCTGGTAATGATCAGTGTCAATAAGATTGTTAAAAAATTGGCCAAGGGAATCAAAGGCTACCTCTGAATCAGATGTATCATCAAGCTTCATCAAATCTTCAGCAGTGCTCTTTTTTTCCGATCTCCGGGTCGTTTTCTTGGCATTTATGGCGGCGACTTTCGTTTTCTTGGCAGCCTCGTGGTCATACTTAACTTTCCAGAAGTCAAATTTGGCCTGCAGACGGGTAAAAACAAGATAAAGAGTCAGGCAAGTATTAAAACAATACGGCTGGGAAAATACAAAGGAGAGAAATAACAATATCCTTACTTCTGGCACCGGGTTAAGCTGGCAGAAGGGGTTTAACCCGACGACACTGCAATCTTCGTATTTCCTGTTCACCAGAAGAGTTGACATTGAGACAATATGATCTTCTATTAATTGAACGGGGCTATGACGAAGAGAGTCATCCGGGCCTCCACCATACTCATACATCAGCTTTGACCGGCGGCTCAAAGGGATGACCCGCCATGAGATCCAGCAGCGGGTTAGATCAACTCCAGTTAACCCGTTCCCCAACAGAGCATTGATCCTTTTGATGGATGGTATCAGCCTCTTGCGTTCAGCAACAGTAAGCTTATCAGGAAGCGCGAACTTGGAGTCAAGACGATCGGGGCGATAGCCCGGCAGTGGCTTCTCGTTTGCTGGTGAAGTGTCCTGGCAGTAGAACCAAGTCTGGTTCCAGTCCTTTGGGTGACTTGGTAAGACAATGAGGGGGAAGACGGCACCCTGCCGGCGCTGAATTGATATGCCTCCAAGCTCTAAGCTAAGGCCGTTGGTGCACTTGTTCTGCCGGTTTAGGTAGAAGTATTCTCTAAACAACTCCACGGTCGGCTCTTGTTGAAGATATACTTCACAGAGTACTTGGAAGTTACAGATGTTAGATATGGAATTAGGCCCGATATCTTGAGGATGGAGCTTGAAAAAGTGGAGGACCTCTCTGAAGAACTTTGAGCTGGGCGGTGAGAAGCCGCGGTTCATATGGTCAGTGAAAATGATCACTTCGCCGTCTCTTGGGTTGGGCCATTCTTCTTCCGAGTTAGGGGCACGGTAAGACATGACAATTTTCGCTGGCAGAAATCCTATGGTGAAGAACTCTTTCAAACGTTCCTCAGTCATGGTTGAGGGAACCCAGTTATAGATGGTTGGTGTTTTGGACGGCATGATGGGCAAACAAGAACTGAAAATAAAAGCAATATGCCAGTTCAGTTTAATGGTGATATTGACAGTTAAGTGATGAAGAGGCAAACAAGTAATGGCGGCTTAGTTAAGGGCTAATGACATATAAGGAAAATTAAGCCGACATGATAAGCCGCCATGACTACAGATATTTGAAGAAGGCAATTTCAGCTAAGTGTTGAGACAAACAAGTTTCTTAAATTGTTTGGTATTATTCCAGATCAAATGGCCATTTAAAATAAAAAAAATCTAGACCTAAAAAAGTTCAGCGCAGAAGAGTATGTAAGTTCTAATACAACCTTTGAAACAGAGAAAGGGATCTGTGGATAGAGAAAAGGCACAAGAACACTACCACACGAGCATATATATATTTTTGGATCAAGAAGGGGCCTGCAGTGGAAAAACTACGAGGGACTGCGATGAACTCGGAAGAACACGAAAGAATCTGGAAACCCTAAGTGCGGATCTGAAAAGTGAAAAGAAGAGAACTTACAGTCACAGGTCTTCTGTGGAGATCGCCGCTGTTCTCTGGATCGGTTCAGGTTGATGCGGCGGCCAACGTCGATGGAGACGGAGGTGAATCACGGCGGCGGCAAAGCTCGAGCAGCAGGGGGTACACGAGAGGAAGAAGATGGAGCGAGAGAGGAGAATGAGAAGGCCGAGGTGTGCCTATTTATAAGGAAAGATGTGAACAGACGGGCGCAAAAATCAAGGAGAACCGAATAATGGTTATCTAGCTACACAGACGCCTCGATTCTCGGGAAGCATTAAAGATAAAAGATCCGTTGGGAGATGATGTCATGAAAGTTCTTTGCGTTTTCAAGAGATGACATCACGGCGGGTTACGAAAACTTTAACGAAGATAAGAAGATGGATTTTTGTATAAGTATTGAAGATTGACAAAGAATGAAATTCAAATTGAACCTAGGGCCTAATGTTGGGGATATTACTATCAGTCATGACCCGCCCAGGAGGGGCTGGGTCAGCTCCAATGGCGGGTTATGAAAGAAGCCCAGTAAACATTCAAGATGATAGTTTATTAAACCTTATAGAAGGCCCAAGGGCCTGGAGGCGGCTTAAGGCCCGATATTGTAAACCGCCGTATGTAAGGAAAGACTTGTAAAGAAAGGCATGTAAAGGAAGCCACCGAGCCGGACATGATTATGAGCCGGCCGGGACTCTGTAGGCCACCAGGCGTCAACCCATGTATATAAGGGGATGACCCGGTGGCGGCTTAGGGCAAGAAATAACAAGTCGATAACCAAGCCGGCGGGTTGAGCCTCTTGGTGATCGAAACCCTAGCAATACCAATACCAACTAGACGTAGGCTTTTACCTTCATCGTAAGGGGCCGAACTAGTATAAAACCCTCTCATGTCCTTTGTCCCGATTAACCCCTTTAAGCTTCCTAGTGCGATGGCCCTACGACTAATTCCTGCTCTAGGACATCTTCCGT
The DNA here is from genome assembly GCF_018294505.1 of Triticum aestivum. NCBI lineage: Eukaryota > Viridiplantae > Streptophyta > Magnoliopsida > Poales > Poaceae > Triticum > Triticum aestivum. Next base: position 134,985,067 of record NC_057794.1, read on the forward strand.
GACAATTCCACGACAAGACTCGTGCTGGAAACCCTAGATCCATAGAGGTTGACCTCGTTTTTCCCTAAGTCCTTCTCTGCATTATTTTGTGGCCCTGCTCATTGCATCATAACTTCATCACCATAGCTCCGCTTCATGCGCATAATATATCAAAATGTTCATTGTGAGATGCTCTTCATTTCTTTCCGTTGTGACATGCTTGTTTGAGTCCATCCTGATGCCCAAATCATTGATGCAAGAGTGCTTTAAAATGTTAGCTCCTGTTACTTAGCAGATTATGAGGATTTGTCATTTTTGTCACATTTGTTGTGTGCATCTTATGGGCATGAGCTCTACATGTGTTTTGATCTATGCCATGCCATATTTACAGGCGTGCTTGCCATGTATTTTTGTGATCAATGTGGTGACTAGAACAAGCATGCAAAGTAGCCTTCGTGATATTGCTGATTTCACGGGCTTCAGATTTTGCCAAGTCTTGTGCCTGCTGTTATTTTTATGTCATGTAAACATGATGCTACAGTGAGATCCATGCTGGTTTTGAGTTGCTTCAGTAAGGGTGATTTGGACATATGGTTGTGCTCTATCCATCCATGCCCCTGTTTGAAATTATGGAGTGCTCTAGCATGTCTTAATCTTGCTCTACTTCTGCTATAAATTGTTCCTGACAGATTGTTTACATGTTAATCAATTTTGCCATGGCTGTTGTTGTTGATCCATGCATGCTATGAACTTGATCTTGCCATGGTTAGCTTCATGAACATGTCATCTTGCTTTTGATATGCTTAGTTTGTCATGCAATGCCTTGTGGTGAGTGGATCGAGCTTGCAAAGATTCCTTCATAATTCTGTTTATGCCATGCTCAGTTTTCTGCTAAGTCTGAATATGTTAATAAAACTTGCTATGTTTACATGGTTGCCATCATATCTTCTGTGCATTTTTGGCTCATGATCAGTAAGGGACTTTTGTTCTATGCATTTAGTAGTTTCATGCCATGCCTTTGTTTGCTATGATATGTTCCTGTAGAATGTTGTTTGCTTGCTCTAAACATTGCTTCCTGATGTTATTTCTGGCATATTAGTATTTTCACTAAGTCTGTGAAGCTGATATCTTTTGCACTTTTGCCTTGCTTGTTTGAACATGTTCTTGTGTGATTTAGCCATAGCTCAGTGTTCATGTTTTATCAAGCATCTTTTGTAGATCACTTCCATGTACTTTGTTGCTATGTTGGGGTGCAGTAGCTTAGTTTCTTATTGCATTCTAGATGGCATCGTGCTGTTAATCGCAGAATTGTGCCATTCTTGTTTTGCTTGCCATTTGCAAACCGTGCATCCGATTCCGATGATCTTTATATCGATTTCGACCGAAATCATCTCATCTTTCGAGAGGCACACTTGGTTTGCCAAGTTTATGCCTTGATCAATCTTTTCCTTCCGGAGCACGCATATGCATTGCATATCACATCTCGCATATCATGCCATGTTTTGCATCATGTTGCTTGCGCATTGCACCATGGTTGATTGTTGTTACTTTGTTTGTGTTCTTGCTTTGGGTAGAGCCGGGAGACAAGTACGTGATTGAGGAGCCTGTTGAGTAAGCTTACGAAGATCAAGCTTTCGTCAACTCTGAGAACTTTGCAGGCCAGATGACCATACCCTCGAAATCACTTCTATCTTTGCTTGCTAGTTGTTTGCTCTATTGCTATGCCGCGACACCTACCACTTGATATATCATGCCTCCCATATTTCCATGTCAAGCCTCTAACCCACTTTTCCTAGCAAACCATTGTTTGGCTATGTTACCGCTTTGCTTAGCCCCTCTTATAGCGTTGCTAGTTGCAGGTGAAGTTGAAGTTTGTTCCTTGTTGGAACATGGATTTTGTTGGGATGTCATTATTATATCTTGTTTACTTTAATGCATCTATATACTTGGAAAAGGGTGGAAGGCTCGGCCTTATGCCTGGTGTTTTGTTCCACTCTTGTCGCCCTAGTTTCCGTCATACCGGTGTTATGTTCCTTGATTTTGCATTCCTTACGCGGTTGGGTGTTATGGGAACCCCTTGACAGTTCGCCTTGAATAAAACTCCTCCAGCAAGGCCCAACCTCCGAGTATTGGATATACTCCAGGCAAGGCCAATGTCATTGCAGATGCTTTGAGCAGGAAGGATTACTACAACAGTTTGATTCTCAAGCCATTCCAACCGGACCTTTGTGAAGCTTTCCGCAAACTGAATCTCCAAGTTGTTCCTCAAGGCTTTCTTGCCAACCTCCAAGTCTCTCCTACTTTGGAAGATCAAATTCGTGAGGCACAACTTCTTGATACCATGGTGAAGAAGGTGAAAAATGGGATCGCCAAGAGCCAACCCAAGTACAAGTGTTATCGCCTTGATGACAAAGACACTCTATTCTTCGAGGATCGAATCATGGTTCCTAAAGGTGATCTACGTAATGTCATTATGAACGAGGCACACAATTCCCTTCTATCCATTCATCCTGGAAGTACAAAGATGTACCATGACCTCAATCAGTCATATTGGTGGACTCGAATGAAGCGAGAAATTGCTCAGTTCGTGAATGAATGTGATGTCTGCAGAAGAGTGAAAGCAGAACACCAACGGCCAGCTGGTCTCCTCCAACCTCTTGCCATTCCAGAATGGAAGTTTGATCATATTGAGATGGACTTCGTGACTGGATTTCCCAAGTCTAGGCGTGGAAATGATGCTATCTTCGTTGTCATCGACAAGCTTACTAAAGTGGCTCATTTCCTTCCAATCAAAGAATCTATCACAACAGCTCAGTTGGCAGAGCTATACACCTCCAGGATTGTCTCTCTGCACAGCATTCCGCAATTGATATATTCAGATCGTGGAAGCATCTTCACTTCTAAGTTCTAGGACTCCTTCCAGAAGTCCATGGGCACCAACATTCGCTTCAGCACAGCCTTCCATCCTCAAACTAGTGCACAAGTCGAGCGAGCCAATCAAATCCTTGAAGATATGCTCAGGGCTTGTGTCATTTCCTTCGGTATGAAGTGGGAAGATTGTCTTCCATATGCCGAGTTCTCCTACAATAGCAGCTTCCAAGCAAGCTCGGGCAAGGCCCCATTCGAGATTCTCTATGGCAGAAAGTGCCGTACTCCTCTTAATTGGTCAGAGACTAGTGAACGCCAACTTCTTCACAATGACTTAATCACAGAAGCTGAAGAAATGTGTAAAGTCATCCGTGAAAATCTCAAAGCCGCGCAATCGCGCCAGAAGAGTTACTATGATAGCAAACACAGTGATTTGGCTTTCGAGATCAGAGACCATGTCTACCTCCACGTCTCTCTAATGAATGGTACTCGTCGCTTCGGTATCAAAGAGAAGCTTGCCCCTAGATACGTGGGTCCTTTCAAGATCATTGGTAAAAGAGGCGAACTTGCCTATCAACTTGAGCTTCCGTCCAACTTCGCAAACATGCACGACGTGTTTCACGTGTCTCAGCTTCGCAAATGCTTCAAGAGTCCTGAACGGACCATCAACTTCGAAGAGATTGATCTCCAAGAAGACCTATCTTATCATGAGCATCCCGTTGCTATTCTTGAAGAAACTGAGCGCAAGACTCGCAACAAGTCTATCAAATTCCTGAAAGTGAAGTGGTCACACCATTTCGACCAAGAAGCCACCTGGGAACGTGAGGACCACCTCCCTTCTGAATATCCGGAGTTCTTTCAGTCCTAGATCTCGGGCCAAGATCCTTTCGTAGTGGTGGAGTGTTGTAACACCCCGGATGTAACTTGTCATATTTGTAATTCCGACTCTGCCATTTTCGGCTCTAAGTTATGAGATTTCCCGTCGTGGTTGGGTTTTGTCTTCGTTTTGCATTTTGTTCTTGTCATGCATTTCATATCATGTCATCATGTGCATCTCATTTGCATACGTGTTCGTCTCATGCATCCGAGCATTTTCCCCGTTGTCCGTTTTGCAATCCGACACTCCTACGTCCTCCGGCGTACCCCTCTTGTCTCTTTTTGTGAGCGGGTGTTAAACGTTCTCGGAATGGACTGAGATTTGCCAAGTGTCCTGGGTACACCACTAGTAGTCCGCCTGTCAAATTTCGTGCCATTTGGAGTCCGTTTGATACTCCAACGGTTAACCGGGGAACTGTAAAGGCCTCGTGTGTGTTGCAGCCCAACACCCCTCCAAAACGTCCCAATAACCCATCCAAACCACTCCCATGTCCTCCGCCGTTGGATCACGATCGCGTGGCGAAAACTACACCTCATTTGGACACTCCTACCTCCTCCCACCTATAAATATGTGCTCCTCGTCCAAATTCCGGGTCCAAAACCCTAATTTTCGTCCCCCGCCGAAACCGGACGCGTCCACAACGGCCGGACACATCTGCCCGCCGTCGCCCAGCCAATATCCGCCCGCCACGTGTCCCACCGCCGTCCTCTCCACGGCCGGCCCGGCGAGCCCGGATCAGGCCCGCCCGGCCCATCGCCGCCGCCGCGCCCCCGCGCCTTCCCCGCGTGTCCCCGCGCCTAAGCGCCGCCGCCTCGCAAGCCCTCGCCGCTTCTCCGCCGCCGGCGCGCCTCTGTCGTCGCCTCGCCGGTGCGCAACCACGCCACCATCGCCGGCCGCCTCTCCGGTCACCTCACCTGCCGCGGACCTCGCCGTCCCCGACGGATCTGGCCTCCTACGCCGCCCTTTCTCTCTGGCCTCGTCTTCGCTGTTCCCGACGAACTCCGGCCACCGCAGCGTTCTCCAGTGAGCTCTCCGGCGAGATCCGCCGCCACCTCGAGACACGTGCTAGAAACCCTAGATCCATAGAGGTTGACCTTGTTTTTCCCTAAGTCCTTCTCTGCATTATTTTGTGGCCCTACTCATTGCATCATAACTTCATCACCGTAGCTCCACTTCATGCACATAATATATCAAAATGTTCATTGTGAGATTCTCTTCATTTCATTCCATTGTGACATGCTTGTTTGAGTCCATCCTGATGCCCAAATCATTGATGCAAGAGTGCTTTAAAATGTTAGCTCCTGTTACTTAGCAGGTTATGAGGATTTGTCATTTTTGTCACATTTGTTGTGTGCATCTTATGGGCATGAGCTCTACATGTGTTTTGATCTATGCCATGCCATATTTATAGGGGTGCTTGCCATGTATTTTTGTGATCAATGTGGTGACTAGCACAAACATGCAAAGTAGCCTTCGTGATATTGCTGATTTCAGGGACTTAGGATTTTGCTAAGTCTTGTGCCTGCTGTTATTTTTATGCCATGTAAACATGATGCTATAGTGAGATCCATGTTGGTTTTGAGTTGCTTCAGTAAGGGTGATTTGGACATATGGTTGTGCTCTATCCATCCATGCCCCTGTTTGAAATTATGGAGTGCTCTAGCATGTCTTAATCTTGCTCTACTTTTGCTATAAAATGTTCCTGACAGATTGTTTACAAGTTAATCAATTTTGCCATGGTTGTTGCTGTTGATCCATGCATGCTATGAACTTGATCTTGCCATGGTTAGCTTCATGAACATGTCATCTTGCTTTTGATATGCTTAGTTTGTCATGCAATGCCTCGTGGTGAGTGAATCGAGCTTGCAAAGATGCCTTCATAATTCTGTTTATGCCATGCTCAGTTTTCTGCTAAGTCTAAATATGTTAATAAAACTTGCTATGTTTACATGGTTGCCATCATATCTTCTGTGCCTTTTTGGCTCATGATCAGTAAGGGGCTTTTGTTCTATGCATTCGGTAGTTTCATGCCATGCCTTTGTTTGCTATGATATGTTCCTGTAGAATGTTGTTTGCTTGCTCTAACATTGCTTCCTGATGTTATTTCTGGCATATCAGTATTTTCACTAAGTCTGTGAAGCTGATATCTCTTGCACTTTTGCCATGCTTGTTTGAACCTGTTCTTGTGTGATTTAGCCGTAGCTCAGTGTTCATGTTTTGCCAAGCATCTTTGGTAGATCACTTACATGTACTTTGTTGCTATGTTGGGGGTGCATTAGCTTAGTTTCTTGTTGCATTCTACATGGCATTGTGCTGTTAATCGCAGAATTGTGCCATTCTTGTTTTGCTTGCCATTTGCAAACCATGCATCCGATTCCGATGATCTTTATATCGATTTCGACCGAAATCATCTCATCTTTCCAGAGGCACACTTGGTTTGCCAAGTTTATTCCTTGATCAATATTTTCCTTCCGGAGCACGCATATGCATTGCATATCACATCTCACATATCATGCCATGTTTTGCATCATGTTGATTGTGCATTGCACCATGGTTGATTGTTGTTACTTTGTTTGTGTTCTTGCTTTGGGTAGAGCTGGGAGACGAGTACGTGATCGAGGAGCCTGTTGAGTACGCTTACGAAGATCAAGCTTTCGTCAACTCTGAGAACTTTGCAGGCAAGATGACCATACCCTCGAAATCACTTCTATCTTTGCTTGCTAGTTGTTCGCTCTATTGCTATGCCGCGATACCTACCACTTGCTATATCATGCCTCCCATATTGCCATGTCAAGCCTCTAACCCACTTTTCCTAGCAAACCGGTTTTTGGCTATGTTACCGCTTTGCTCAGCCCCTCTTATAGCGTTGCTAGTTGTAGGTGAAGTTGAAGTTTGTTCCTTGTTGGAACATGGATTTTGTTGGGATATCATTATTATATCTTGTTTAGTTTAATGCATCTATATACTTGGTAAAGGGTGGAAGGCTCGGCCTTATTCCTAGTGTTTTGTTCCACTCTTGTCGCCCTAGTTTCCGTCATACCGGTGTTATGTTCCTTGATTTTGTGTTCCTTACACGGTTGGGTGTTATGGGAACCCCTTGACAGTTCGCCTTGAATAAAACTCCTCTAGCTAGGCCCATCCTTGGTTTTACCATTTGCCACCTAAGACTTTTTCCCTTGGGTTCCGTAGACTCAAGGGTCATCTTTATTTTAAAACCTCCGGGCCAGTGCTCCTCTGAGTGTTGGTCCAAAACAGAGCCACTTGCAGCGCCACCTCGGGGAAACTTGAGGTTTGGTTTTAGTTGTACATAGTGTTCATCCGGTGTGCCCTGAGAACGAGATATGTGCAGCTCCTATCGGCATTTGTCGGCACATTCGGGCGGCTTTGCTCGTCTTGTTTTACCATTGTCGAAATGTCTTGTAACCAGGATTCCGAGTCTGATCGGGTCTTCTTGGGAGAAGGAATATCCTTCGTTGACCGTGAGAGCTTGTGATGGGCTAAGTTGGGACACCCCGCAGGGTTTTGAACTTTCGAAAGCCGTGCCCGCGGTTATGGCAGATGGGAATTTTTTAATATCTGGTTGTAAAAAACTTGACACTTAACTTAATTAAAATGGATCAACCGCATGTGTAGCCGTGATGGTGTCTTTTCGGCGGAGTCCGGGAAGAGAACATGGTCTCGTGTTATGCTTGAATGTAAGTAGCTTCAGGATCACTTCTTGATCACTTTTAGCTTCTCGACCATGCTTTGCTTCTCTTCTCGCTCTCTTTTGCATAAGTTAGCCACCATATATGCTTAGTGCTTTGCTGCAGCTCCACCTCACTACCCATTTCCTACCCTTAAGCTTAAATAGTCTTGATCGGGAGGGTGTGAGATTGCTGAGTCCCCGTGACTCACAAATACTTCCAAACAGATGCAGGTGCCGATGATGCCAGTGCAGGGGACGCTACCGAACTCAAGTGGGAGTTCGACGAGGATTCGGGCCGTTACTATGTTTCTTTTCCGGATGATCAGTAGAGGAGCCCAGTTGGGGCGATCGGGGATCTAGCATCTGGGGTTGTCTTTCTTTATTTTGGTAGCGTAGTTGAACCTTGATTGTATTCTGGATGATGTATGATATATTTATGTATTGTGTGAAGTGGCATTTGTAAGCCAACTCTTTATCCCTTTCTTATTCAGTACATGGGATGTGTAAAGATTACCCCTCTTGCGACATACCTACCATGCGGTTATGCCTCTAAGTCGTGCCCCGACACGTGGGAGATATAGTCACATCGTGGGTGTTACAAGTTGGTAATCAGAGCCTTCTCCGACTTAGGAGCCCCCTGCTTGATCGAATCGCTGACGTTGTTGAGTCTAGAACAAAAAAATTCGAGTCTTAGGATTATATATATCGGAGAGTGGATTCTTTTTACTCCTCAATCCCTTCGTCACTCTGGTGAGGCCTCCTGATGTAGAGCTTTGACTCTTCTCTCCTAAAATTTCATGAATTTTTTTTAGGATCATGCGGGTATCTTGGAACCTCTTCGATGGTTTTGTGACAAGAACATTGTTCTTTGTGCCTCCTGACATTTAGGGGTTGTGGCTGTGTCCCAGGGAGTTGAGCTCCAAGGTGTTATCGTCACAATTTTATCGTTGCAGTTCTGGAATACCTGAGTTTGCCGACATCGAAAATCTCTTTTATGCAGTTGTTGGTGAGATAACCTCGACTCCACCTAGTACTAGGGCGGGATTTCAGGAGTATTGCCATAACTCGTATAACGGATGCTTTTCGAAGGTTGAGGTAAATGATTTCCGAAGGTTTCTTGGTTATGTGTTGAAGGATGGATACAACTGGGTGTAGGATTTGCTAGTTTTGGGTGAGATATTATGCTTCCCCTGTATCCCTAACACCTGATTGCATAACCAGAAAGTTTTGGGAGTTTTATAGGTGGGAATTCATGTAGCTCTTGTATTTATTCCCGCAGATATTTGGTTTGTGATTGGGTAATCCTTACCAATTATTTGTTCATATCCGGGCCTTGTTGCTTTATTCATCTACCTTTTATCTAAGTGGCTTCTCAACTTTATGGAAGTGTGATGATTTACTTTGGAATTCATTCATTCATTCTTGTTCAAATGTTAAGGTTATATGTTGCAATTTCGATCCATTGATTCAGCTTGAATATATGTCTTTCAAGATGCTAGTGGATGTCAACCTCTTCAGGATGGCTCCTCCAAAGCATCAGAATCCGAACCCTCCGCCACCACCTCCACCTCCGGAGGCATGGCAAGCTGTCATGGCAGCCACCAACACCAACACTCAGATGCTTTTACAGCTCTTGCAAGAGCGTAACCAAGAGCAAGGCACCCAAGGAAATCAAGGCCAAGGCAACAATCAGCCTCAGTTTGCTACCCTCAACCAGTTCCTCGCAAACCAGTGGAAGTCCTTCAGCAACTGTGTCGAGGCCACAGACACCGATGACTGGCTCGTGGATATCTACAAACATTTTGAGTGTAGCAATGTCAGGCCTGAGGACTTTGTCAAGTTTGCTTCGTTTCAACTCAAAGACCAAGCTGCCGAGTGGTATTAACAATACAAAGATTCCAGAGGAGGTCGTGTGATTACCTGGGATGATTTCCACCGAGACTTCAATGCTCATCACATTCCACAAAGTGTTGCTGAGAGTAAGAGTGAAGAGTTCCGCAATCTCAAGCAAGGCAGCATGTCTGTGTATCAATACAATATCCAGTTTCAGAAACTCGCTCGCTTCGCTAAACAAGACGTCTCTGATGAAAAGAGCATGATTTATCAATTCAGAGGTGGCCTCAAAGAAGATCTACAGTTAGCTCTCGTGCTTTTTGAGCCAACCAAGTATGATGAATTCTACAATATGTCACTAAAGCAAGAAGCTGCTCAGCTCAAGTGTGATGCTTCTAAGAAGAGAGTCAGAGATGCAGTTCAATCTTCTTCTTCAACTCAAGTGGCAGCTAAGCAACAGAAGTTTTGGTTGCCTCCTCCTCCATTCCGTCAGCCTTACCAGCAGAAGAGCAAAGGTGGCAATGGATCTTCCCACCCACCCAACCTAGGCTATCAGAACAAAGCTCAGTCTCATACTCCAAGGTCAAGTGCTCCTTATCATCGTCCGCTCTCAGAGGTCACTTGCAACAAAGTGTCAGCAGAAAGGGTACTATGCAAACAAATGCTTCAACCAAAGGCACCTTCCGCCTTCTCCTCCCGTGAGATCTGCCAGCAATGTAGTGGTCAAGCATAATCCCAAGCATGCCAAGGTCAACATGATGAATGCAACTCAGGCAGAGGATTCTTCAGAAGTGATCATGGGTAACCTTCCAGTTAACTCTTGTCCTGCAAAAGTATTGTTTGATACTGGTGCATCACTTTCTTTCATTTCAAGACCTTTTGTTGCCAAGCATGAGTTTGTGACCGAAAATATTCCTTTTCCATTGAAGATTGTGTCCCCGGGGAAGCAAATGACATCTAATAATTGCGTCCCAGATGTGTCTATCAAGATGGGTGACTATAAGTTTCTATCTTCTCCTATTGTTCTTGGTGATTCAGATATTGATCTAATTCTCGGCATGGACTGGCTTTCTAAGCACAAGGCTCAGCTTGATTGTGCTGCCAGGCAGATTCAATTGACACACTCGTCTGAGGATGTGATCATCTATGCCACTTTTGATGGTACCATTCGACTGTTTTCTCTCAATGAGAAGGGCGAGTTGAATGCCATCTCTCAGATTCCAGTCGTTTGTGAATATCAAGACGTCTTACCAGAAGAGCTTCCAGGAATGCCTCCTCACCGGCCAGTTGAATTCGTTATCGATCTTGAGCCTGGCACGTAACCTATTTGCAAACGTCCTTACAAGCTTAGACCAGAAGAGTTGAGGGAGTTGAAGAAACAACTCGATAAACAAGAGCGTATGGGTCTTGTTGGGGATATAGCTATCAGTTATGACCCGCCCAGGAGGGGCCGGGTCAGCCCCAATGGCGGGTTACACAAGAAGCCCAGTAAACATTAAGATGATAGTTTATCAAATCTTATAGAAGGCCCAAAGGCCTAGAGGCGGCTTCAGGCCCAATATTGCAAACCGCCGTATGTAAGGAAAGACTTGTAAAGAAAGGCATGTAAAGGAAGTCACCAAGCCGGACACGATTATGAGCCGGCCGGGACTCTGTAGGCCACCAGGCGTCAACCCATGTATATAAGGGGACGACCCGGTGGCGGTTTAGGGTAGGAAACAAGAGATCGATAACCAAGCCGGCGAGTTAAGCTTCTTGGTGATCGAAACCCCAGCAATACCAACACAACTAGACGTAGGCTTTTACCTTGATCGTAAGGGGCCGAACTAGTATAAAACCTCTCGTGTCCTTTGTCCCGATTAACCCCTTTAAGCTTCCTAGTTGCGATGGCCCTATGACTAAGTCCTTTCGCTAGGACATCTGCCGTGACAACTCCACGACAGTTGGCGCCCACCGTGGGGCCAGCGCACGGTGGATTTGAGTTCTTGAAGGGCAACTTCGAAGGGCTCATGGGATACGCTGTGGGCCGGATGACCAAGAATCGTCGCGGCAAGCTCTACATCAACGACGAAGGCTGGGGCCCTGAGGCCAGCTCGATTGAGTACGGGTATCGGGTCCCCTTCGGCAGAATTCATGTCTTCATCGGCCGGATCGGCGAGTCAGGCCCTGAGCCGGACGTCCACACCAACCTCATCGAAATGGCTCGGCGCGCGAGGACCACCTGTGTTCAATCTGTCGTGAAGCATGCCTTCATAGGCTACGTCCACGACGGTGAATACTCTGAAGGATCGGTGGAGGGTGCTCAGACGGCCGTCTATTCTGACACTGCATCATCAACGGGCGAGACGAACTCTTTGTACCAGCTGCAGGATGGCATGCTCGGGGCTGTTCCGATGGCAGCAGTATTCCGGACCCCCTTGAGCCGCCGAATTGGGCCGGAGTCTTCATGGAAGGGACACAGCCCGGGCAGAACTCCACAGCAGCAGCGACAACAGCTACCGGGTCGGCTGCAGCCGGGTCAGGAGACCCCGCGCGCCCCCCGGCTCAGATTCTAATGGACCTCATGGATAAACGGATGACTCTGTTGACTACCATGGTAGAGCCGGCGGATAAAGCCCAGCATGACGCAGAGGTGGCACGCGCACGTGAAGAGATGGTGCAAGCTAAAGAAAATCTGGCCGCAGAGGAAGTCAGGATGGCAGCGGAGCGGGCGGCTTTGGACGTTCGTGCTCAATAGCTTCAAGCGGAGACCTTCCGGCTCTCGATGGATCTGAACGCGTCAAACGAGGTCATGAGGAGAAGGCATCAGAAAACTCAGTCACGTCTACCTCTGATGCTTGATCATAGGAACCTTTTTCATACGCCCGGAGCTGGGGGAAGCAACCCGCCGGAGGCAAACCGGATCACGACACCCGGCGCGCCGGTCCAACCGCGTGCCATGGAACCACCTCATGTAATTACCGCTCCACCTCATTACGTACCAACACCGCCGGGTCACTTCTCCAATCCCTTGGAAAAAACTCATTGCAGCGTCGGCTCATTTGGTGGCTCTCCCGATGGAAGGTGACTCACCGGCAGCAGACGAAACGCGAAGGGTGAAAGAACTTCTTCAAACAGCTCTGACACAGCAGGATGCATACTCCTACAGTCGAGACAGGATGCATTCAACTCCTCATTTCATGCCTACCGTAGTCCCTATTTTATTGGGCATAGTCCCCCTTACCTACTCTAGAGAGTAGAAAATCAACATTTATGTCGTTCTTAATAAGAAAGAGATGCTCGGGTAGCAAAGTTGCCTACCATTAGGTATTGTTTGAGCCCGATACCCGAAGTGGTTAGGTGGGATAGAAGAGAGGGAAAGCGGGCTTCTATCACATAGTTTCTCTTTCAGGGTACATAGGACGACCCTGATTATGGTTAATCCGGTGATAAGACTGGCAAAGCTTCTTTGCTCTAGGTAGAGGCAGCTGTGCTTTTCATTTTCTTTGATCTTGCCGCGAGGGCCTCTGCTTTCCTCGAACGATGACTGAGGAAACACATCCAACCTCGAATGCCCGAGCCGGAGCCCAAGCTACAGTAGGCATATGGATTCAGCTGACATGTCAAGCAATGCTCAACGCCGCAACCGGCCACACAGGTATGAGCCGGTGCAGGCTAGAGCCATTAACTTGTTGGATCAGGAGAGGATCCGACAAGAGGCGGAGCGAGCGGTTCAACTGGGAGCAGAGCAGGCGGCTCATAAGACCTTTCTGGCTTATCCAGCAACGTCAGTTGAGGCAGGGGTGGCCACAAGAACCGGAGGTGTCCCTTGCCAGGTGTCGGCCATACATAATGAGCGTTTGCCAAAAGACTTCAAGGGGCCCCGTAAGGTGCCTAATTACACGGCCGACATACAACCTGGGGCTTGGATTGAGAGTTATGAGATGGCTATGGAGTTGTTGGAGGTCAGCGACGCGGAAATGGCCAAGTATTTCACTATGATGTTGGATGGAACAGCTCCTACTTGGTTGAAGGGGTTGCCACCCAATTCTACCGGCTCATGGGAGGAGTTGAAGGCCCGGTTCATCCAGAACTTCAAAGACACGTGTAAGCAGCCTATGTTGATTGTGGACCTGACTAATTGTAAGAAAGAGGACGGTGAGTCTACAACCCATTGGGTGCGCCGGGTCAAGGAGATAATACATTCGTATGATAAGATGGATGCCGGCTCATCAGTCTTGATGTTGGAGAAAAATTGTCGTTTTGAACCTCTGAAGTAGAAGTTGGGGCGGCTCAAGCGTGACTGCAATGACATGGGCCAGTTGATGGCGGCTCTCGTCAAGTATGCTGATTCTGATAGTACCAAAGACCCGGTGTCTGACGAAGAAAAGACAGCGAAGGGAAAGAAGAACGGCAATGGCAAGGGTCACCAACATAACCCGGCAAATCAAGGAGGTAATAAATGTAAGGCCGATGAGTTTGTCGCTAACACCAATGCGCAGGGCAGAAATCAATAGTGCAAGGGCAGGCAACCCCCTCGGTCGGGCAGGTCATGTCCGGCTCTTGAGCAACTATTGAATGAGCCATGTCCAAGGCACGACACCCGGGAGAAGCCAGCCACCCACATGTGGAAAGATTGTACAATCATGAAGGCGTTTAAAAATTCAAACGCGTTTGATGGAGGTCACGGCCCAGGTGGTGGTTCAGGTGGAGGCGGTTTCCATGGCCTGGGCGCCGGTTCAGGTGGAGGAGGATTTCACGGTCAGGGCCATCCTGGTAACCAAGGAGGATATAATCCACAACCTGACCAAGCTAATCAGCAGCAACAGTCCGGATATCAGAGCAACCCAAAACAGCTGAATAGTGGGCAATACCATGTGTTCACCACTAGTTTATGTAAGAGGGACCCGAAACTTCAGAAGAGGGCCGTCAATGCCGTTGAGCCAGCGATTCCACGTTACTTACGTTGGTCAGAGCAGCCTATTGTGTGGAGCAGAAAGGATCACCCACCCCGGATTGATAATCTGGGTCACTTGGCCTTGGTAGTAGTGCCTCAGGTTGGTGGATATAAATTCACTAAGGTACTCATGGATGGAGGCAGCAGCATCAACATCCTTTACTATGAGACGTTCCGCCGGATGGGGTTGACTGATAAGAGTCTTAAACAATCCAACACTGTTTTTCACGGTGTGGTACCTGGCAAGTCGGCATACCCACTTGGTAAGATTGAACTGAAAGTAGCCTTTGGAGATGAGTATGACTCCAGAGCAAAAAATTTAACCTTTGAGGTGGTTAAGATCAAAAGCCCATATCATGCTCTGTTTGGACGACCGGCTTATGCCAAGTTCATGGCTCGGCCGTGTTATGTATATTTACAGTTCAAGATGCCGGGTTATAAGGGCACCATTACAGTACATGGGAGCCGGAAAATAGCCTTGGAGTGTGAAGAAGGTGATGCTGCCTATGTTGAGTCTATTTGTGCAATAGAGGAGTTAAAGTTTTACAAGGATCACGTTGACCCGGCAGACATGACGTCGTTAAAGAAACCAACAAACAGAGCACGAGCCGATGTTGAAGTTCAAATCAGCTGATGACACCAAGATGGTTGACTTTGTGCCTGGCGACTCATCCAAGCAGTTCATCATCAGTGCAAAATTGGATCCAAAATAGGAAAGCACGCTCATCGAGTTCATTCGTGAGAACCGGGACATCTTTGCATGGAAACCTTCCGACATGCCGGGTATCCTGAGGGAACTCACTGAGCACACTCTCAATATTGATCCAAAGTTTAAACCTGTTAGACAGTTTCTCCGACGGTTCAATGAAGAAAGGCGCAAGACCATCGGAGAAGAGGTGGCCCGGCTCTTAGCGGTCGGGTTCATTGTACAAGTCTTTCACTCAGAGTGGTTAGCCAACCCAGTGCTTGTACTAAAAAAGAATGGCACCTGACGTATGTGTGTGGATTACACCGATTTAAACAAGGCTTGTCCAGCTGATCCTTTTGCCCTCCACCGTATTGATCAGATCATCGATGCTACAGCAGGTTGCGCATGTTTGAGTTTCTTGGATGCTTATTCAGGTTATCATTAGATCTAGATGGCAGTCAAAGATTAGGAGAAGACGGCTTCTATCACTCCTTTTGGAGCTTTCTGCTATGAGTCTATGCCTTTTGGGCTTAAGAGTGCCCAAGTGACTTACCAGCGGTGTGTGCAGAACTGTCTTCATGATCAGATTGGGCATAATGTTCATGCTTATGTGGATGATATAGTGGTAAAATCCAGGAAGGAGGAAACCTTGGTCGCAGATCTGAAGGAGACCTTCGATAATCTCCGGGTCTATGATACGTCCATTTTGCATCATGCTTTTATATCGATATTTATTGCATTATGGGCTGTTATTTCACATTATGCCACAATACTTATGGCTATTCTCTCTTATTTTACAAGGTTTACATAAGGAGGGAGAATGCCGGCAGCTAGAATTTTTGGTCGAAAAAGGAGCAAATATTAGAAACCTATTCTGCACAACTCCAAAAGTCCTGAAACTCCACGGAATACCTTAAAATAAATAATGAAAAATCCTCGCCAAAGACGAGGACCAGGGGGCCCACACCCTGTCCACGAGGGTGGGGGCCGGGCGCCCCCCCCCTAAGGCGCACCCCCTACCTCGTGGGCCCCTTGGTGGCTCTCCGATGAGCATCTTCTCCTATATGAAGTATTTCGTCGAGAAAAAAATAAGAAGCAACCTTTCGGGACGAAACTCTGCCGCCACGAGGCGGAACCTTGGCGGAACCAATCTAGGGCTCCGGCAGAGCTGTTCTGCCAGGGAAACTTCCCTCTCGGAGGGGGAAATCATCGCCATCGTCATCACCAACGCTCCTCTCATCGGGAGAGGGCAATCTCCATCAACATCTTCATCAGCACCATCTCATCTCAAAACCGTAGTTCATCTCTTGTATCCAATTCTTGTCTCCAAGTCCGGGATTGGTGCTAGTAGGTTGCTAGTAGTGTTAATTACTCCTTGTAGTTGATGCTAGTTGGTTTAATTGGTGGAAGATCATATGTTCATATCCTTTATGCATATTATTACCCCTCTGATTATGAACATGAATATGCTTTGTGAGTAGTTACGTTTGTTCCTGAGGACAAGGGAGAAGTCTTGCTATTAGTAGTCATGTGAATTTGGTATTCGTTCGATATTTTGATGAGATGTATGTTGTCTAGCCTCTAGTGGTGTTATGTGACGTCGACTACATAACACTTCACCATTATTTGGGCCTAGAGGAAGGCATTGGGAAGTAATAAGTAGATGATGGGTTGCTAGAGTGACAGAAGCTTAAACCCTAGTTTATGTGTTGCTTCGTAAGGGGCTGATTTGGATCCATATGTTTCATGCTATGGTTAGGTTTACCTTAATACTTTTGTTGTAGTTGTGGATGCTTGCAATAGAGGTTAATCATAAGTGGGATGCTTGTTCAAGTAAGAACAGCACCCAAGCACCGGTCCACCCACATGTCAAATTATCAAAGTACCGAACACGAATCATATGAACGTGATGAAAACTAGCTTGACGCTATTCCCATGTGTCCTCGGGAGCGCTTTTCCTTATAAAGAGTTTGTCCAGGCTTGTCCTTTGCTAAAAAAGGATTGGGCCACCTTGCTGAACTTTATTTGTTTTTGTTACTTGTTGCTCGTTACAAATTATCTTATCACAAAACTATTTGTTACCACTTATTTCAATACTTGTAAAGAATACCTTGCTGAAAACCGCTTATCATTTCCTTCTGCTCCTCGTTGGGTTCGACACTCTTACTTATCAAAAGGACTACAATAGATCTCCTATACTTGTGGGTCATCAAGACTCTTTTCTGGCACCGTTGCCGGGGAGTGAAGCCCCTTTGGTAGGTGGAATTTGGTAAGGAAAAATTTATATAGTGTGCTGAAATTTACTGTCACTTGTTACTATGGAAAGTAATCCTCTAAGGGCTTCTTCGGGGTATCTTTACCTCGACCAGTAGAGCAAAGAGTTTCTCCTCAACCTACTGAACCTATTGAAAATGAAATTCCTTATGAGTATCCTTCGGGTATGATAGAAAAACTGCTAGCTAATCCTTTTACAGGAGATGGAACAAAGCATCCTCATGAACACCTAATATATGTGGATGAAGTTTGTGGATTATTTAAGCTTGCAGGTATACCCGATGATGTTGCTAAGAAGAAGGTCTTCCCTTTATCTTTGAAGGGAGACGCATTGATATGGTATATGCTATGTGATGATACAAGATCATGGAACTATAGAAGATTGAAATTGGAATTTCATCAAAAGTATTACCCTATGCATCTTGTTCATCGTGATCGCAATTATATATATAATTTTTGGCCTCGCGAAGGAGAAAGCATCGGTCAAGCTTGGGGGAGGCTTAAATCAATGTTATATTCATGCCCCAATCATGAGCTCCCAATAGAAACAATTCTTCAAAAAAAGTATGCTCGGCTTTCTAAAAATAATCGCACCATGCTCGATACTTCTTGTGCTGGCTCTTTTATGATGAAGACTATTGGATTTAGATGGGATTTATTGGATAGAATTAAACAAAACTCTGAAGATTGGGATCTTGACAAAGGTAAGGAGTCAGGTATGACACCTAAGTTTGATTGTGTTAAATCTTTTATGGATACCGATATTTTCTATAAGTTTAGCACTAAATATGGACTTGATTATGAGATAGTAGCTTCTTTCTGTGAATCTTTTGCTAATTATGTTGATCTCCCTAAGGAGAAGTGGTTTAAATATCATCCTCCCATAGAAGTAAAAGTAGTTGCACCTATTAAAGTTGAAGAAAAGACTATCACTTATAATGATCCTATTGTTCCTACTTCTTATGTTGGGAAACCACCATTCCTTGTTAGAATAAAGGATCATGCTAAAGCTTCAACTGTGGTTCATAAAAGCAATATTAGAACTTATATACCTCCTAAACAAGTTAAAGTTGAACCTAATGTTGCCATTATTAAAGATCTCTTGTCTGATAATATTGATGGGCATGTTATTCAGTTCTACGGTGAAACTGCTAGAATTGCTAAACTTTGTGCTAAAGATAAACATAGACCTGTGGTAGGCGTGCCTGTTATTTCTGTTAAACTAGGAGAACATTGTTATCATGGCTTATGTGATATGGGTGCTAGTGCTAGTGTTATACCTTATGACTTGTATAAAGAAATCAAGCATGAAATTGCACCTGCTGAGTTAGAAGATATTGATGTCACAATTAAACTTGCTAATAGAGATACTATTTCAGCAGTGGGAATTGTTAGAGATGTTGAAGTCTTGTGCGGGAAAACTAAATATCCTGCTGATTTTCTTGTTCTTAGTTCCCCACAAGATAGCTTTTGTCCCATTATATTTGGTAGACCCTTCTTGAACACTGTTAATGATAAGATAGACTGCGAAAAGAATGTTGTTACTATTGGCTTGGATGATATGACTCGTGAATTTAATTTCTCTAAATTTAGTAAACAACACCGTGAAGAAGAATTGCCTAGTAAGGATGAAATTATTGGTGAAAGGATCGATATGGTTGACTAGAGGGGGGGTGAATAGGCAACTAACAATTTTTAGCTTTTCTTTAACAATTTAAACTCACTAGGTGAGCAACCTATATGATGCAACAAGGATAGGAACACAAGCAAGCAAGAGATATGATACAAATAAGCTTGCACAAGTAAAGGCACGAGATAACCAAGAGTGGAGACGGTGGAGACGAGGATGTGTTGCTGAAGTTCCTTCCCGTTGAGAGGAAGTACGTCTCCGTTGGAGCGGTGTGGAGGCACAATGCTCCCCAAGAAGCCACTAGGGCCACCGTATTCTCCTCATGCCCTCACACAATGCGAGATGTCGTGATTCCACTATTGGTGCCCTTGAAGGCGGCGACCAAACCTTTACAAACAAGGTTGGGGCTCTCTCCACAACTTAATTGGAGGCTCCCAACGAAACCACGAAGCTTCACCACAATGGAATATGGCTCCGAGGTGATCTCAACCGTCTAGGGTGCTCAAACACCCAAGAGTAACAAAATCCACACAAGAAAGTATGGGGGAAGAAAATATCCTTTGGTGGAAGTGTAGATCTAGGTCTCCTCCTTCAATCCCTAATCAACAAGTTTGAGTGGCTAGAGAGAGAGAGAGATCGGGCAAGAGAGCTTGAAGTGCATTAATGGTGGAGTGAGAGAGGTCAAAGGTAAGAGTGGTAGGTGGGAGAAACACTCTTATATAGTAACCCTAAAAATCCAGCCGTTGCTGCGTTTTCAGCCCCGCAACGGTACAACCGGTCCTTGTCCCGGTACAACCGGGACTCATGGTGTAGCTGCAGAACCCTACCAGGCGTTGCAACCGGGCCACTAGGCGGTAGTACCGGTTAAGAAAAATGACTGGACCAACCACCCAGCCACCGCACTGTTGGGGAACGTAGTAATTTCAAAAAATTTCCTACGCACACGCAAGATCATGGTGATGCATAGCAACGAGGGGAGAGTGTGATCTACTTACCCTTGTAGATCGACAACGGAAGCGTTTGGTTGATGTAGTCGTACGTCTTCACGGCCCGACCGATCAAGCACCGAAACTACGGCACCTCCGAGTTTTAGCACACGTTCAGCTCGATGACGATCCCCGGACTCCGATCCAGCAAAGTGTCGGGGAAGAGTTTCGTCAGCACGACGGCGTGGTGACGATCTTGATGTACTACTGTCGCAGGGCTTCGCCTAAGCACCGCTACAATATTATCGAGGACTATGGTGGCTGGGGGCGCCGCACACGGCTAAGAATAAGATCACGTGGATCAACTTGTGTGTCTCTAGGGTTCCCCTGCCTCAGTATATAAAGGGACAAGGGGGGGGTGCGGCCGGCCTAGGAGAGGCGCGCCAGGAGAGTCCTACTCCTCCGGGAGTAGGACTCCCCCAATCCTAGTTGGAATAGGATTCGGGAGGGGAGGAAAAGAGAGAAGGGGTGGCCGCCCCCTCTCCTTGTCCTATTCGGACAAGGAGGGGAGGGGCCGCGTGCCCACTTTGGGCAGCCCCTTCTCTTTCCACTAGGCCCACTATGCCCCATTAGACTCCCGGGGGGTTCCGGTAACCTCCCGGTACTCCAGTAAAATCCCGATTTTCACCCGGAACACTTCTGATATCCAAAACATAGGCTTCCAATATATCAATCTTTATGTCTCGACCATTTCGAGACTCCTCGTCATGTCCGTGATCACATCGGGACTCCGAACAACCTTCGGTACATCAAAATGATAAACTCATAATAAACTGTCATCGTAACCTTAAGCGTGCGGACCCTACGGGTTCGAGAACAATGTAGACATGACCGAGACACGTCTCCGGTCAATAACCAATAGCGGAACCTGGATGCTCATATTGGCTCCTACATATTCTACGAAGATCTTTATCGGTCAGACCGCATAACAACATACGTTGTTCCCTTTGTCATCGGTATGTTACTTGCCCGAGATTCGATCGTCGGTATTCCAATACCTAGTTCAATCTCGTTACCGGCAAGTCTCTTTACTCGTTCTGTAATACATCATCCCGCAACTAACTCATTAGTTGCAATGCTTGCAAGGCTTAAGTGATGTGCATTACCGAGAGGGCCCAGAGATACCTCTCCGACAATCGGAGTGACAAATCCTAATCTCGAAATACGCCAACCCAACATGTACCTTTGGAGACACCTGTAGAGCTCCTTTATAATCACCCAGTTACGTTGTGACGTTTGGTAGCACACAAAGTGTTCCTCCGGCAAACGGGAGTTGCATAATCTCATAGTCATAGGAACATGTATAAGTCATGAAGAAAGCAATAGCAACATACTAAACGATCGGGTGCTAAGCTAATGGAACGGGTCATGTCAATCAGATCATTCATCTAATGATGTGATCCCGTTAATCAAATAACAACTCATTGTTCATGGTTAGGAAACATAACCATCTTTGATTAACGAGCTAGTCAAGTAGAGGCATACTAGTGACACTTTGTTTGTCTATGTATTCACACATGTATTATGTTTCCGGTTAATACAATTCTAGCATGAATAATAAACATTTATCATGATATAAGGAAATAAATAATAACTTTATTATTGCCTCTAGGGCATATTTCCTTCAGTCTCCCACTTGCACTAGAGTTAATAATCTAGATTACACAGTAATGATTCTAACACCCATGGAGCCTTGGTGCTGATTATGTTTTGCTCGTGGAAGAGGCTTAGTCAACGGGTCTGCAACATTCAGATCCGTATGTATCTTGCAAATCTCTATGTCTCCCACCTGGACTAGATCCCGGATGGAATTGAAGCGTCTCTTGATGTGCTTGGTTCTCTTGTGAAATCTGGATTCCTTTGCCAAGGCAATTGCACCAGTATTGTCACAAAAGATTTTCATTGGACCCGATGCACTAGGTATGACACCTAGATCGGATATGAACTCCTTCATCCAGACTCCTTCATTTGCTGCTTCTGAAGCAGCTATGTACTCCGCTTCACATGTAGATCCCGCTACAACGCTTTGTTTAGAACTGCACCAACTGACAGCTCCACCGTTTAATGTAAACACGTATCCGGTTTGCGATTTAGAATCGTCCGGATCAGTGTCAAAGCTTGCATCAACGTAACCTTTTACGATGAGCTCTTTGTCACCTCCATATATGAGAAACATATCCTTAGTCCTTTTCAGGTATTTCAGGATGTTCTTGACCGCTGTCCAGTGATCCACTCCTGGATTACTTTGGTACCTCCCTGCTAGACTTATAGCAAGGCACACATCAGGTCTGGTACACAGCATTGCATACATGATAGAGCCTATGGCTGAAGCATAGGGAACATCTTCATATTCTCTCTATCTTCTGCAGTGGTCGGGCATTGAGTCTTACTCAACTTCACACCTTGTAACACAGGCAAGAACCCTTTCTTTGCTTGATCCATTTTGAACTTCTTCAAAACTTTGTCAAGGTATGTGGTTTGTGAAAGTCCAATTAAGCGTCTTGATCTATCTCTATAGATTTTAATGCCTAATATGTAAGCAGCTTCACCGAGGTCTTTCATTGAAAAACTCTTATTCAAGTATCCCTTTATGCTATCCAGAAATTCTACATCATTTCCAATTAGTAATATGTCATCCACATATAATATCAGAAATGCTACAGAGCTCCCACTCACTTTCTTGTAAATACAGGCTTCTCCAAAAGTGTGTAAAAAACCAAATGCTTTGATCACACTATCAAAACGTTTATTCCAACTCCGAGAGGCTTGCACCAGTCCATAAATGGATCGCTGGAGCTTGCACACTTTGTTAGCTCCCTTTGGATCGACAAAACCTTCTGGTTGCATCATATACAACTCTTCTTCCAGAAATCCATTCAGGAATGCAGTTTTGACATCCATCTGCCATATTTCATAATCATAAAATGCGGCAATTGCTAACATGATTCAGACAGACTTAAGCATCGCTACGGGTGAGGTCTCATCATAGTCAATCCCTTGAACTTGCCGAAAACCTTTTGCGACAAGTCGAGCTTTGTAGACAGTAATATTACCGTCAGCGTCAGTCTTCTTCTTGAAGATCCATTTATTCTCAATTGCTTGCCGATCATCGGGCAAGTCAACCAAAGTCCACACTTTGTTCTCATACATGGATCCCATCTCAGATTTCATGGCTTCAAGCCATTTTGCAGAATCTGGGCTCACCATCGCTTCTTCATAGTTCGTAGGTTCATCATGATCTTGTAGCATGACTTGCAGAACAGGATTACCGTACCACTCTGGCGTGGATCTTACTCTGGTTGATCTACGAGGTTCAGTAGTATCTTGTTCTGAAGTTTCATGATCATCATCATTAGCTTCCTCACTCATTGGTGTAGGTGTCACAGAAACAGTTTTCTGTGATGTACTACTTTCCAATAAGGGAGCAGGTACAGTTACCTCGTCAAGTTCTACTTTCCTCCCACTCACTTCTTTCGAGAGAAACTCCTTCTCTAGAAAGTTCCGAATTAGCAACAAAGTCTTGCCTTCGGATCTGTGATAGAAGGTGTATCCAATAGTCTCCTTTGGATATCCTATGAAGACACATTTCTCCGATTTGGGTTCGAGCTTATCAGGTTGAAGCTTTTTCACATAAGCATCGCAGCCCCAAACTTTCAGAAACGACAACTTTGGTTTCTTGCCAAACCACAGTTCATAAGGCGTCGTCTCAACGGATTTTGATGGTGCCCTATTTAACGTGAATGCGGCCGTCTCTAGAGCATATCCCCAAAACGATAGCGGTAAATCAGTAAGAGACATCATAGATCGCACCATATCTAGTAAAGTACGATTACGACGATTCGGACACACCATTACGCTGTGGTGTTCCGGGTGGCGTGAGTTGCGAAACTATTCCGCATTGTTTCAAATGTACACCAAACTCGTAACTCAAATATTCTCCTCCACGATCAGATCGTAGAAATTTTATTTTCTTGTTACGATGATTTTCAACTTCACTCTGAAATTCTTTGAACTTTTCAAATGTTTCAGACTTATGTTTCATTAAGTAGATATACCCATATCTGCTTAAGTCATCTGTGAAGGTGAGAAAATAACGATATCCGCCACGAGCCTCAACATTCATCGGACCACATACATCTGTATGTATGATTTCCAACAAATCTGTTGCTCTCTCCATAGTACCGGAGAATGGTGTTTTAGTCATCTTGCCCATGAGGCACGGTTCGCAAGTACCAAGTGATTCATAATCAAGTGGTTCCAAAAGTCCATCAGTATGGAGTTTCTTCATGCGCTTTACACCGATATGACCTAAACGGCAGTGCCACATATAAGTTGCACTATCATTATCAACTCTGCATCTTTTGGCTTCAACACTATGAATATGTCTGTCACTACTATCGAGATTTAATAAAAATAGACCACTCCTTAAGGGTGCATGACCATAAAAGATATTACTCATATAAATAGAACAACCATTATTCTCTGATTTAAATGAATAACCGTCTCGCATCAAACAAGATCCAGATATAATGTTCATGCTTAACGCTAGCACCAAATAACAATTATTTAGGTCTAATATTAATCCCGAAGGTAGATGTAGAGGTAGCGTGCCGACTGCGATCACATCGACTTTGGAACCATTTCCCACGCGCATCGTCACCTCGTCCTTAGCCAATCTTCGCTTAATCCGTAGTCCCTGTTTCAAGTTGCAAATATTAGCAACAGAACCAGTATCAAATACCCAGGTGCTACTGCGAGCATTAGTAAGGTACACATCAATAACATGTATATCACATATACCTTTGTTCACCTTGCCATCCTTCTTATCCGCCAAATACTTGGGGCAGTTCCGCTTCCAGTGACCAGTCTGCTTGCAGTAGAAGCACTCAGTTTCAGGCTTAGGTCCAGGTTTGGGTTTCTTCTCTTGAGTAGCAACTTGCTTGCTGTTCTTTTTGAAGTTCCCCTTCTTCTTCCCTTTGCCCTTTTTCTTGAAACTAGTGGTCTTGTTGACCATCAACACTTGATGCTCCTTCTTGATTTCTACCTCCGCAGCTTTCAGCATTGCGAAGAGCTCGGGAATAGTCTTATTCATCCCTTGCATATTATAGTTCATCACGAAGCTCTTGTAGCTTGGTGGCAGTGATTGGAGAATTCTGTCAATGACGCAATCATCTGGAAGATTAACTCCCAATTGAATCAAGTGATTATTATACCCAGACATTTTGAGTATATGCTCACTGACAGAACTGTTCTCCTCCATCTTGCAGCTATAGAACTTATTGGAGACTTCATATCTCTCAATCCGGGCATTTGCTTGAAATATTAACTTCAACTCCTGGAACATCTCATATGCTCCATGACGTTCAAAACGTCGTTGAAGTCCCGATTCTAAGCCGTAAAGCATGGCACACTGAACTATCGAGTAGTCATCAGCTTTGCTCTGCCAGACGTTCATAACATCTGGTGTTGCTCCAGCAGCAGGCCTGGCACCCAGCGGTGCTTCCAGGACGTAATTCTTCTGTGCAGCAATGAGGATAATCCTCAAGTTACGGACCCAGTCCGTGTAATTGCTACCATCATCTTTCAACTTTGCTTTCTCAAGGAACGCATTAAAATTCAATGGAACAACAACACGGGCCATCTATCTACAATCAAACATAAACAAGCAAGATACTATCAGGTACTAAGTTCATGATAAATTTAGGTTCAATTAATCATATTACTTAAAGAACTCCCACTTAGATAGACATCCCTCTAATCCTCTAAGTGATTACGTGATCCAAATCAACTAAACCATGTCCGATCATCACGTGAGATGGAGTAGTTTCATTGGTGAACATCACTATGTTGATCATATCTACTATATGATTCACGCTCGACCTTTCGGTCTCCATGTTCCGAGGCCATATCTGTATATGCTTGGCTCGTCAAGTTTAACCTGAGTATTCCGCGTGTGCAACTGTTTTGCACCCGTTGTATTTGAACGTAGAGCCTATCACACCCGATCATCACGTGGTGTCTCAGCATGAAGAACTTTCGCAACGGTGCATACTCAGGGAGAACACTTCTTGATAATTAGTGAGAGATCATCTTATAATGCTACCGTCAATCAAAGCAAGATAAGATGCATAAAAGATAAACATCACATGCAATCAATAAAGTGATATGATATGGCCATCATCATCTTGTGCTTGTGATCTCCATCTCCGAAGCACCGTCGTGATCACCATCGTCACCGGCGTGACACCTTGATCTCCATCGTAGCATCGTTGTCGTCTCGCCAATCTTATGCTTCCACGACTATCGCTACCGCTTAGTGATAAAGTAAAGCATTACATCGCGATTGCATTGCATACAATAAAGCGACAACCATATGGCTCCTGCCAGTTGCCGATAACTTGGTTACAAAACATGATCATCTCATACAATAAAATTAGCATCATGTCTTGACCATATCACATCACAACATGCCCTGCAAAAACAAGTTAGACGTCCTCTACTTTGTTGTTGCAAGTTTTACGTGGCTGCTACGGGCTTAAGCAAGAACCAATCTTACCTACGCATCAAAACCACAACGATAGTTTGTCAAGTTGGTGCTGTTTTAACCTTCGCAAGGACCGGGCGTAGCCACACTCGGTTCAACTAAAGTTGGAGAAACTGTCACCCGCAAGCCACCTCTGTGCAAAGCACGTCGGGAGAACCGGTCTCGCGTAAGCGTACGCGTAATGTCGGTCCGGGCCGCTTCGTCCAACAATACCGCCGAACCAAAGTATGACATGCTGGTAAGCAGTATGACTTATATCGCCCACAACTCACTTGTGTTCTACTCGTGCATATAACATCAACATATAAAACCTAGGCTCGGATACCACTGTTGGGGAACGTAGTAATTTCAAAAAATTTCCTACGCACACGCAAGATCATGGTGATGCATAGCAACGAGGGGAGAGTGTGATCTACGTACCCTGGTAGATCGACAACGGAAGCGTTTGCCGGTTGATGTAGTCGTACGTCTTCACGGCCCGACCGATCAAGCACCGAAACTACGGCACCTCCGAGTTTTAGCACACGTTCAGCTCGATGACGATCCCCGGACTCCGATCCAGCAAAGTGTCGGGGAAGAGTTCCGTCAGCACGACGACGTGGTGATGATCTTGATGTACTACTGTCGCAGGGCTTCGCCTAAGCACCGCTACAATATTATCGAGGACTATGGTGGCAGGGGGCGCCGCACACGGCTAAGAATAAGATCACGTGGATCAACTTGTGTGTCTCTGGGGTGCCCCTGCCTCCGTATATAAAGGACCAAGGGGGGGGGGTTGCGGCCGGCCTAGGAGAGGCGCGCCAGGAGGAGTCCTACTCCCTCTGGGAGTAGGATTCCCCCCCAATCCTAGTTGGAATAGGATTCGCGGAGGGGGGAAAAGAGAGAGAGAGGAGGGGGCCGGCCCCCTCTCCTTGTCCTATTCGGACTAGGGAGGGGAGGGGCGCGCGGCCCAGCCTTGGGCAGCCCTCTCCTCTTCTTCCACTAAGGCCCACTATGGCCCATATAGCTCCCGGGGGGTTCCGGTAACCTCCCGGTACTCCGGTAAAATCCCGATTTCACCCGGAACACTTCCGATATCCAAACATAGGCTTCCAATATATCAATCTTTATGTCTCGACCATTTCGAGACTCCTCGTCATGTCCGTGATCACATCCGGGACTCCGAACAAACTTCGGTACATCAAAATGCATAAACTCATAATATAACTGTCATCGTAACCTTAAGCGTGCGGACCCTACGGGTTCGAGAACAATGTAGACATGACCGAGACACGTCTCCGGTCAATAACCAATAGCGGAACCTGGATGCTCATATTGGCTCCTACATATTCTACGAAGATCTTTATCGGTCAGACCGCATAACAACATACGTTGTTCCCTTTGTCATCGGTATGTTACTTGCCCGAGATTCGATCGTCGGTATTCCAATACCTAGTTCAATCTCGTTACCGGCAAGTCTCTTTACTCGTTCTGTAATACATCATCCCGCAACTAACTCATTAGTTGCAATGCTTGCAAGGCTTAAGTGATGTGCATTACCGAGAGGGCCCAGAGATACCTCTCCGACAATCGGAGTGACAAATCCTAATCTCGAAATACGCCAACCCAACATGTACCTTTGGAGACACCTGTAGAGCTCCTTTATAATCACCCAGTTACGTTGTGACGTTTGGTAGCACACAAAGTGTTCCTCCGGCAAACGGGAGTTGCATAATCTCATAGTCATAGGAACATGTATAAGTCATGAAGAAAGCAATAGCAACATACTAAACGATCGGGTGCTAAGCTAATGGAATGGGTCATGTCAATCAGATCATTCACTTAATGATGTGATCCCGTTAATCAAATAACAACTCATTGTTCATGGTTAGGAAACATAACCATCTTTGATTAACGAGCTAGTCAAGTAGAGGCATACTAGTGACACTTTGTTGTCTATGTATTCACACATGTATTATGTTCCGGTTAATACAATTCTAGCATGAATAATAAACATTTATCATGATATAAGGAAATAAATAATAACTTTATTATTGCCTCTAGGGCCTATTTCCTTCATGCACAACTACCGCCTCAGAACAGAGACGAGACCGGTACTTGAGTGGTGTAGGACCGGAACAACCGCATGGCCTTGAGCTCTTGGACGGCGAAGTTCTGAGCGAAGAACCGCTCAGACCACCGGTGGTACCGGTCAACGAGGATCGACCGGATCAACCGGGCCACCACCGCCCGAGAACCGCATCAAAACAGAACCTTGAGCGGTGACATGGCCGGAACCACCGCCCTAGCCTTTGTTGAGCAAGGTGGCGGTACCACCGCCCGGAGGCAGCGGTACAACCGCTCGTCAAAGCTGGAGAGCGACAAGGTCCAGCGGTACAACCGCTCCAGGGGCGGTACAACCGCTGGGAAGAGCAGAAACAGAAGGAAAGAAGGGGAAACTCTCTCTCACAACTGAGGAAGACAAAGAGGGGTGAGAAAGTGTACGTGAAAGATTCCCCCAGAGCTTCCTAATGAGGATTCCCTCTTGATAGTACGGGTACTCTACGACCAAAGAAAATAAAAGCGTAGAGGACACGTCTTCGATCTTTTCCTTCGAGAGGCAATAGCAATCCGATGTAAGCCTAAGCATCGAGAACCTGAAACATATAGCACACGATTAGACCACAAAGGGTTGTCATCATCATCCAAAACATAAAGTAGGGAAATGCCCTTTCAATCTCCCCCTTTTTGGTGGATGATGACAACAACACGATTTGCAAGAGATAAGTCAATGAAATCTAGACGGAACTCCCCCTGAATGTGTGCCCCAACAGGACTAGCTGTTAGAAAGCATGGGCACACTTTCAAGACTAGACTCCCCCTAGATTTTATAGACTCACCACTTTGAGCATAAAAGAGAGACAATATAATACTTAGAGTGCAATAATAACGATAATGACCGATGAATGGAAAGGTAACAGGAGTAACAAGTCTCACACACAGCAAGGAACGAAACAAGTCCACGAACAAAGACCAACACGAGAAAACGAGAAAAAGAAAAACCCATGCAAATCCCCGAGACCTATAGAACTCTCTCCCCCTTTGGCATCAAGACACCAAAAAGGAAAAGAGCGAAGCTAGCATCCCAAAGCTCAGGCGTCCTCCTCTGACTCCTCGGTCGCATCTGGATCCTCATCATTAGAGTCGTCATCGTCGTCATGATCGAATTCTTCCATGGCATTGTCAGCTGCTGCAAACGAGAAGGATGGCCGGGGAGGGGCTTCATCATCAGTCCAGGTGCTATGGGTAGATATCCAACGCTCCTCCGGGGTGATGCTCTTCTCAGAGCCACTCTGAACCGACATGTTGAGGTGCTTCATCATTGCAATTTGGCGACATCGTGCAAGCTTCTCATTGACATGTGCCTCATACATCCTCTTCTGGATGTCAGCCTAGAGACAAAAGGTCTTCTTCACCTTGGCAGTGAGCTTGGCCACCCATGAAGGCTTGGCCCCTGGCTCCAGCTCAAAGTCCTCATCGTCAGAAGTAGCATAGACATCCTCAAGAGCATTGGCAGGGAAGCGAGGCTCGGCATGCTTCTTCTTCTTAAGGAGCTTGACCTCATGAACAGTGAGGTTGTCTGGAGAAGTGAGGAGCTCTCCAGGACGACGAACAGCCCACACAGAGTTCAGAAAGCACATGACAAACGGAGCATAGATTGGGACTTTACGGTAGATGACCATGTTGTACATCTCATGCCACATCCAATTGGACACATCAAACGTTGCCCCTGTCCCCACCATGGTCTTCATAGCAACCATCAAATCAACCAGATAACCATGAATCTCATCTTGATTGCCCACCTTGGGCAAGAGCACATTGCGGAACACTCGGTGCATGATGTCATAGACCTTCTCCAAATCCTTGGATTCTCCAATAATCC
Organism: Triticum aestivum; assembly: GCF_018294505.1. Taxonomy (NCBI): domain Eukaryota; kingdom Viridiplantae; phylum Streptophyta; class Magnoliopsida; order Poales; family Poaceae; genus Triticum; species Triticum aestivum. The sequence goes on from NC_057794.1 coordinate 135,015,292, forward strand.
CACGGCCCCGAATGTACAGAGGGGCAAGCTTCTCCTTAAGCATGGACTTAGGAAAGTCATGAGGATGAATGCCATCCCTTCCTTCTAGACCGGTATCCTCGTACCCAATAGCATTGCAGAATGCCCTCCAGGGAACTTGAAACAATTCATCACGACACATGAAGGTGAGAGTGTGCGCGTCATCTTCCCCAAAATGAACCGTGGCATAGAACTAATGGATGAGTTGAGCATCAAAGTCATAGTTGACTGACATGAGCTTGACAAGATCAAACTCCTCGCAGAGAGCTAGCGCCTCACCAAAATACTCCATGTTGTTCCTCCAATGGTCAAGATCAATTGTCCACTGCTTGGCATACCTGTTCTTCTTGCGCTCAAAGAGTTCATGAACAATCCGCACTTGCATCTCATTCCGGAACTGAACGGTGGTCCAAGAGGAGCAATGGGAACCTCATACGGATTCTTCGATCGGGAGGCTTCCCATTCCTTGGCTTTCCAACGATGCAATGGCCTAACCACACGTTGCTTAGCAGCTGCAGACTTTTCACGGCGAGTGGGCTTGGTGGGAATCACAACTTCTTCTTCATCATCAGACACAACCGGGCGCAAGGTCCTTCGTGCCCTCTTCTTGGTCTTGCGAGGAGTAGAGCGAGAACTAGATCCACCTGAACACACACACACGAAAAGAGCACACAAAACCCAGCAAGGACGAGAGGATTGCACACACTAGCAGAAACAGGAACAAGTTGCGGCAATAGAGAAGATAGAAAAGTGCTGGGTGGTTGATATACTCCGGTTGTACCGGTTCCTCCGCCGGTAGTACCGCTCCAGCGGTTGTACCGCCCGTAGGGGCGGTACCGCTGATAGTGGCACTACCAGGGGAGATAGATCGAACCGAGGCATACTAATCACACAAGTAATATTCTGAATTCTAAGTGCCGCAAACAAGACAGGAGGCAAACAAAGATCTGTTCTACTCCATAGTTCAAACACTAATCGCGGAAAGTTAAGTAATGCCCTAGACAAAGGAAGAACCCTAGACAGATCTAGGAGCAAAGAACACGAGGCATTACCACCATCCATGGGAAGAGATCGGGAGGCTTCCACGGAGAGAATCCACGGAGAGCCCAAGGATCCGAAGCACGAGACGCACTTTGGGGCAGGGGCAAAGAGGGCCGGCGGCTAGGGCACAGAGAAGAGGAACGAGGACGAAGGGAAAAAGAAAACCCTTCAGCCCCGTCGAGTATATATATGGGCCCGTAGATATGCCCCGGTAGTACCACTCCGGAGAGCGGTTGTACCGCTCGTCTAGTACAGACCGGTGGTTGGAGGCAATACTTCCGGTGCCTGGAAGGCAGCGGTAGTACCGCCCGACGTCAACCGATAGTACCGGACGTAGGTTACCATGGGTTTGAGCGGTGGAACCGCCCAAGCACCGAACGAAGACCCATTGGGACGGCACAACTAGGTACCAGCGGTAGAACCGCCCGTGATCCCGGTTGTACTGCCCGACCACCTATGCCCAAGCCAAGATCAAATGAGTGCAATCCGAGGGGGGAAGAAAGATCACGAAACTGGAGAGAAACAACACCCTAGGAGAACCCAATGCAAAGAGCAAAGAAAGAACGAGAGAAAACAACACGAGAACAAAAAGCTAACTCCAACCTCCCCAAGAGAGGACGGTGGCCAGAGCCACCTATGTTTGAGTCAATTGGTATGGCACCGCGAAGAATTATCCTTGGGTCCATGACCAAAACTCGTCTTTGAAGCACAAGTACCATCAAACATGGCTAATGTGAAAGACTTGATCAATTTATGCATAATGGGGGGAGGGAGAGTTCATTGAGAGAACATCACTCCCCCTATGTCCATGCCTACATCTAAACAAGACAACACGTTGAGTATGGTGGGGTGTGCAAGGGTTCAAGCAACATTGCTCGAATCAATGATATTTAGCTCATGCCTTAACTCGCAAAATCTTGCTTCATCCAAGGGCTTCGTGAAGATATCTGCAAGGTTATCATGAGTGTTGACATAGTTGAGCTCGATCTCTCCTCGCCTAATGTGATCCTGGATGAAGTGATACCGGATCTCAATATGCTTCGTCTTGAAGTGTTGCACCGGGTTGAGAGAGATCTTGATGGCACTTTCATTGTCACACCAAAGAGGCACTTTGTCACAAATGACACCACAGTCCTTTAAAGTTCGCCTTATCCATAAGAGTTGTGCACAACAACTACCGGCCGCCACATACTCCGCTTCGGTGGACGAGAGAGACACACAACTTTGCTTTTTGGAAGACCAACTTACCAAAGAGCAACCAAGAATTGGCACCCTCCAGAAGTGGACTTCCTATCCACTTTGTCTCCCTCCCAATTGGAATCCGAATACCCTACAAGCTTGAAGTTTGCTCCTCTTGGGTACCATAGGCCAAAGTTTGGGGTATGAGCCAAATATCGAAAGATTCGTTTGACGGCCACATAGTGACTTTCCTTAGGTGCGGCTTGAAACTGTGCACAAATTCCCACACTCAACATGATATCCGGTCTAGATGCACAAAGGTAAAGCAAGGAACCTATCATGGAGCGATATACCTTTTGATCCACCGCTTTACCATTGGGATCTATGTCAAGTTGGCACTTGGTGGGCATTGGAGTGGAAGCCGGCTTGACATCACTTAGCTTGAATCTCTTGAGCATGTCTTGAGTATATTTGGCTTGGTTGATGAAGGTTCCTTCTATTCTTTGCTTCACCTCGAACCCTAGAAAGAACTTCAACTCTCCCATGGAAGACATCTCGAACTTTGAGGTCATGAGAGCGGCAAATTCCTCATTGAAAGCTTTGTTAGGGGAACCAAAGATAATATCATCGACATATAATTGGAACACAAACAACTCCCCTTTGACCTTCTTAGTAAAAAGAGTGGGGTCGATTAGCCCAAGTTCAAAACCACGGTCTTGTAACAGCTCGGTAAGGTGGTCATACCACGCACGTGGGGCTTGTTTAAGGCCATAGAGTGCCTTATCGAGTTGATACACATGATCGGGAAAGTAGGGATCCTCGAACCCGAGCGGTTGCTTGCCATAAACCAATTCATTAATGGGACCATTAAGAAAAGCACTCTTCACATCCATTTGTTGTAACTTAAAGTTATGATGAGAAGCATATGCAATCAACATGCGAATGGATTCAAGACGAGCAACGGGAGCAAAGGTTTCACCGTAGTCGATACCCTCGACTTGGGAGTAGCCTTGTGCTACCAAACGAGCCTTGTTGCGAATGATAATCCCATGGGCATCTTGCTTGTTCTTAAATATCCACTTGGTTCCAATGACATTGTGGTTCTCCGTCGGTCTTGGCACCAATCTCCACACTTTGTTGCACTCGAAGTTGTTGAGTTCTTCATGCATGGCATTGAGCCAATCTGGATCTTCGAGCGCCTCATAGACCTTCTGGGGTTCGACACAAGAGACAAACGCATGATGCTCACAATAGTTTGCTAATTGTCTACGAGTGCTTACCCCCTTTCTTAAGCTTCCAAGCACATTCGTCATGAGATGATCCTTGGTGGAGAGCTTGGAAGCAACCTTGGCGGCACGACGCTCCAATTCCTCCTCGTGGGTGAGACGAGAAGTAGTCACTTGATCATCTTGAGCGACGTCTTGAGCTTGTTCTTGTTCTTGAACTTGCCCGGAGGAGAGAACTTGACCTTGGGCATCACTTGGTGTGTCAACACCGTCTTGAGCATGATCTTGCCCTTGGTCTTGTTCTTGAGGATGAGGGCCTTCATGTTGTTCTTCGGAAGCATGTGGGCCTTGCGTTGGTGATGGCTCCACTTGAGTGGAGCTTTGTCCTTCTCCTTCGGCCACAAGGGGTTCCTCAATGGGTAGGATAAAGCCAACACCCATTCTTCTTATGGCTTGGGGAGGAATTTCATCACCTACATCACAAGTGCCACTTTGCTCCACTTGGGAGCCGTTATTCTCATCAAACTCCACATTACACGTCTCCTCAATAAGTCCCGTGGATTTACTAACGACACAGTAAGCATGAGAGTTTGTAGCATAACTAACAAATATGCCCTCATAAGCTCTAGCCTCAAATTTAGACAACCGAACACCTTTCTTGAGAATGAAACACTTACACCTGAACACCCGGAAGTACTTGAGGTTGGGCTTGTTACCGGTGAGTATCTCATATGGAGTCTTGTTCAAGCCCTTGTGGAGGTAGAGCCGATTGGATGCATGACACGCGGTGTTGATGGCTTCGGCCCAAAAGTTGTATGGAGACTTGAACTCCGCCATCATGGTCCTTGCCGCATCTGTCAACGTCCGGTTCTTCCTCTCCCCAACACCGTTTTGTTGAGGGGTGTAAGGTGCGGAGTATTGATGCTTGATCCCCTCATCACTAAGAAACTCATCCAAGGTGTAGTTCTTGAACTCGGTGCCGTTGTCACTTCTTATTGTCAAGATATTTGCATTGTGTTGACGTTGTGCTTCATTTGCAAAGTCAATGACGGTTTGTTGGGTCTCGCTCTTCCTCTTGAAGAAATACACCCAAGTGTATCTTGAGAGTCATCCACAATAACCAAGCAATACTTCCTACCCCCAAGACTATCGAAGGATGGAGGCCCAAAGAGATCCATGTGAAGGAGCTCCAAAGGCCTCTCTGAGTAAATGATAGTCGTGGGAGGGTGAGCCTTCTCATGTAGCTTTCCTTCGATAGAAGCACTGCAAGCACGATCTTTAGCAAAACTAACATTTGTTAGTCCATGGACATGGTCCCCCTTGAGAAGACTTTGCAAAGATCTCATATTGACATGGGCTAGATGGCGATGCCAAAGCCATCCCACATCAACTTTAGCCATTAGGCATGTCGCGGTCTTAGTGGGTCGCTCCGAAAAGTTAATCACATATAGACCGTTCTCGACATGCCAAACAAAGGCTACTTTAAGAGTCTTTCTCCACAAGAGGGCCACGGTATCAATATCAAAGAAGGTGGAAAAGCCCATGATTGCAAGTTGACGAACGGAAAGTAAATTGTATGCAAGGGACTCTACAAGCATGACCTTCTCGATCATGAGATCATGAGAAATGACAACCTTGCCGAGTCCCAATACCTTAGAGGACGAGGCATCACCCCATTAGACATTGGTGGGCATAGAGTAAATCTTGTGCACATCCACCACCAAGTCCTTGCTTCCAGTCATATGATTTGTAGCTCCACTATCGAGCAACCATGATCCCCCACCGAAAGCAAACACCTACAAGAGATTAATGCTTGGTTTTAGGTACCCATTTTGTAATGGGTCCTTTGATGTTAGTAACAAGGGTCTTAGGAACCCAAATAGACCATTCAATGTATTCATATGGAGAACCAACAAATTTGGCATAAACATGCCCATCACTAGCACGACATAACACATAAGAAGGATTAAAGTCGCCGGCTTTGTTTGGAGGGGTGGCATTACCCTTCTCGGCACCGCCACCCTTCACATCGTTCTTCTTCTCCTTGGATGCACTCTATCCCTCCTTCACAAAAGTTTGCTTGAGAGGGGGAGGTCGTTTGGCCTTGTCATTCTTCTTCTTGTTCTTGGGATTGGGTGCGTACCCAATCCCTTCCTTGGCCACAACTTCCTTTTGACTACTCAAAAGGTCGTTGAGGTTCTTGTCACCTTGTATACATGACACAAGGCCTTTCTCAAGCTGCTCCTTCAACTTAGCATTTTCCTCAACAAGATGTATATGCTCACAACACGGGTTAGTAGCATTTGCATTATCAATTAAAACCATATGAGGAAATGTGGCTTTCTCCTTAGTTAGCTTCACTTGGAGTTGATCATGAGACTCCTTGAGACTAGCGTGAATACCCTTCAAGGCCTTGTGGGCCTTGTCAAGTATATCAAACTCCTCTTTGAGTCTAGCAAGATCAACCCCAAGTTCGGCCTTCTCGGAATTTAGCACACGAGAAACAACACGAGCATGATCAAGATCTTTCTTTAATTTAGCATGATCTTTGTTGTGTGACTCCTCAAGAGCCAAACGAAGACCACGCTCTTCCTCAAGAGCATTGGAAAGATCCAAAATCTCATCGGCATAGTCACAGATATGCCCTTCCATCTTAGTGATGGTGTCTTCGTGATCCTCGATCATGTCATTGGCTTCACCAAGTTGTTCCAAGAGAGCAACAAAGTGCTTCTTGGATTTTCCCTTAAGTTTGCCCATAAAGGCCTCAAACTCATTTGCCTCCACATTAGCTCCCTCAAGTTCATTAATGCTATCCGTCGAAGAAGGATGATTAATGATGGTAGTTTTCATGTTGGGGGTTACCTTGTTGGTGGCTTTATCCATGAGACACTTGGCGGTGATGCTCTCATTGGGTGAGTCGAAGAGAGACACCCGTGGAGTCGTCGCAATGTCAACGGAGGCCATGGCAACCAACTCATCACCTGCATCATCGTCATCATCCTCATTGTACTCTTCTTGTACCACCAATGCCTTGGGAGGAGTCTTCTTGGTGAAGTTGCTCTTGTTGGGGAACGACTTGGCCTTGTCCTTTCGGATGAGCTTGCCACCATTGTCTTCCCTCTTCTCATACGGGCACTCCACAACAAAATGACTCACGTTGCCACAATTGTAGCAAGTCCTTACACGTTGCTTGCTCTTTGTGCCACTTGAGTTGTTTTTGCTAAAGTTTTGCCTCGAGTTTTTCTTGCTCCAAAATTGCCTTGAAGCAAGTGCCATGTGTTCATGATACGCATACTTCGTATCTTCGGGGTTGCTCTCCTCTTCTTCCTCTTCTTCTTCTTCAACGGTGAGCTTGGCCTTCAATGCAAGGTTAGGCTTCTTTGCCCTTTGAGAACGAAGCACCGCATTGTCGGTGGTCTTGTCCAAAATGTTCATGGCCACAAACTCATCCAACACTTTGCTTGAGGTCAAAGTGTGGAAGTCCGGTCTTTGACGAATGACGGAGGACATGGCCTTGTGGTAGGGCATCATTGCCTTGAGGAATTTGCGCTTGATCCAATTGTCATCTGTGTCCTTGCTCCCGTGATCTCGTAGTGAGACCGCGAGTTTGGTTACTCTCCACTGAAGCTCACGAGGTTCTTCATCTTCTTTCATTGCAAACTCATCGGCCTCATCTTGCACCACTTCATAGTTGGAGCGTTGAATGCTTGCGCTTCCCCGATAGAGAGAGACAACACAATGCCATGCATCTTTGGCCAAGGCGAAGGGACGAAGATGAGGTAGGTCTTTGGGTGGAATTGCATCTTGAATGATGAAGAGAGCATTCTCATTGAATTGATTATCCGCGACTTCTCGAGGAGTGAAGTTGCTTGGATCATGCGGATAGAAACCTTCTTCAATGATTCTCCAAAGGTTAGTGTTCACATGATTTAAATGACGTTTAAAGCGGTAAACCCAAGAATCAAAGTCCTCATTTTTCACAATCTTAGGGGGAGGACCGGCATGATTCAAATGAGTGGAAGGAACCGGTCCACCATAAACAATCGGTGGTTCCACGTGAGCAAAGATGCCGGTGCCATTTTTACCACTAGAAGAAGGAGCCTTTTCACTACTAGCTTCCCCCTTATCGGAGATAGCATCCGTCACCTTGTCGGTGGGATCACCCACTTTCAATGGTGCGGTGGATAGTTTAAGCCCCTCAAGGAATTTAGTAAACATGCTTTCAACCTCGGTTGTCATGGAGGTTTTCAATGTCTCCAAGGCCACATTGAACTCCTCACGAGAGACCGAGGTTCCCCCATCGCCCGTAGACGAGGTCGGATTCACACTGGAGTGTTCCTCCACACCGTCTACGGTATCAACCATACTCTTCGGACGGTAAAGTCCTTAATAAAGAGACGAGGCTCTGATACCAATTGAAAGGATCGATATGGTTGACTAGAGGGGGTGAATAGGCAACTAACAATTTTTAGCTTTTCTTTAACAATTTAAACTGTGCATCAAAGTAGGTTGTCTAGATATGCAACTAGGTGAGGAACCTATATGATGCAACAAGGATAGGAACACAAGCAAGCAAGAGATATTATACAAATAAGCTTGCACAAGTAAAGGCACGAGATAACCAAGAGTGGAGACGGTGGAGACAAGGATGTGTTGCCCAAGTTCCTTCACTTTGAGAGGAAGTACGTCTCCGTTGGAGCGGTGTGGAGGCACAATGCTCCCCAAGAAGCCACTAGGGCCACCGTATTCTCCTCACGCCCTCACACAATGCGAGATGCCGTGATTCCACTATTGGTGCCCTTGAAGGCGGCGACCGAACCTTTACAAACAAGGTTGGGGCTCTCTCCACAACTTAATTGGAGGCTCCCAACGAAACCACGAAGCTTCACCACAATGGAATATGGCTCCGAGGTGACCTCAACCGTCTAGGGTGTTCAAACACCCAAGAGTAACAAAATCCACACAAGAAAGTATGGGGGAAGCAAATATCCTTTGGTGGAAGTGTAGATCTAGGTCTCCTCCTTCAATCCCTAGCAAATCAACAAGTTTGAGTGGCTAGAGAGAGAGAGATCGGGCAAGCGAGCTTGAAGTGCATTAATGGTGGAGTGAGAGAGGTCAAAGGTAATAGTGGTAGGTGGGAGAAACACTCTTATATAGTAACCCTAAAAATCCAGCCGTTGCTGTGTTTTTAGCCCCGCATCGGTACAACCGGTCCTTGTCCCGGTACAACCGGGACTCACGGTGTAGCTGCAGAACCCTACCAGGCGGTACAACCGGGCCACTGGGCGGTAGTACCGGTTAAGAAAAATGACCGGACCAACCGCCCAGCCACCGCACAACTACCGCCTCAGCACAGAGACGAGACCGGTACTTGAGCGGTGTAGGACCAGAACAACCGCATGGCCTTGATCTCTTGGACGGCGAAGTTCTGAGCGGAAGAACCGCTCAGACCACCGGTGGTACCGGTCAACGAGGATCAACCGGATCAACTGGGCCACCACCGCCCGAGAACCGCATCAAAACAGAACCTTGAGCGGTGCATGGCCGGAACCACCGCCCGGAGGCAGCGGACAACCGCTCGGTAAAAGCTGGAGAGCGACAAGGTCCAGCGGTACAACCGCTCCAGGGGGCGGTACAACCGCTTGGAAGAGCAGAAAACAGAAGGAAAGATAAGGGGAGCACTCTCTCTCACAACTGAGGAAGACAAATGAGGGGTGAGGAAAGTGTACGTGAAAAGATTCCCCCAGAGCTTCCTAAAGAGGATTCCCTCTTGATAGTACGGGTACTCTACGACCAAAGAAAATAAAAACGTAGAGGACACGTCTTTGATCTTTTCCTACGAGAGGCAATAGCAATCCGATGTAAGCCTAAGCATCGAGAACCTGAAACATATAGCACACGATTAGACCAACAAAGGGTTGTCATCATCATCCAAAACATAAAGGAAATGCCCTTTCAATTGGTCTTGCTTCTATTGCTGTACCTCCTAGTGATCCTTTAGAACAATATTTGCTAGACCATGAGAATGATATGTTTATGAATGAAAGAAGGGAAATAGATGAAGTATTCTTTAAACAGGAACCTATTCTGAAACATAATTTGCCTGTTGAAATCCTAGGGGATCCCCCTCCACCTAAGGGTGATCCCGTGTATGAGCTTAAACTGTTGCCTGATAATCTTAAATATGCTTATCTTGATAAAAAGAAGATATATCATGTTATTATTAGTGCTAACCTTTCAGAGCATGAAGAAGAAAGATTATTGAAAACTCTGAAGAAGCACCATGCTGCTATTGGATACACTCTTGATGATCTTAAGGGCGTTAGTCCCACTCTATGTCAACATAAAATAAATTTGGAAGCAGATGCCAAACCAGTTTGTGATCCTCAACGACGTCTGAATCCTAAAATGAAAGAAGTGGTAAGAAAAGAAATACTAAAGCTTCTGGAGGCAGGTATAATTTACCCCGTTGCTGATAGTCAGTGGGTAAGTCCTGTTCATTGTGTCCCTAAGAAGGGAGGTATTGCTGTTGTTCCTAATGATAAAGATGAATTGATTCCACAAAGAATTATTACAGGTTATAGGATGGTAATTGATTTTCGCAAATTAAATAAGGCCACTAAGAGAGATCATTACCCATTACCTTTTATCTATCAAATGCTAGAAATATTATGCAAACATACATATTACTGCTTTCTAGATGGTTATTCTGGTTTCTCTCAAATACCTGTGTCGGCTAAAGATCAATCTAAGACTACTTTTACATGCCCTTTTGGTACTTTTGCTTATAGACGTATGCCTTTTGGTTTATGTAATCCACCTGCTACCTTTCAAAGATGCATGATGGCTATATTCTCTGACTTTTGTGAAAAGTTTTGTGAGGTTTTCATGGAAGACTTTTCCGTCTATGGATCTTCTTTTGATGATTGCTTGAGCAATCTTGATCGAGTTTTGCAGAGATGTGAAGAAACTAATAATGTCTTGAATATGGAAAAGTGCCACTTTATGGTTAATGAAGGTATTGTCTTGGGGCATAAAGTTTCTGAAAGAGGTATTGAAGTTGGTAAAGCCAAGGTTGATGCTATTGAAAAGATGCCATGTCCCAAGGACATCAAAGGTATAAGAAGTTTCCTTGGTCACGCCGGATTTTATAGGAGGTTCATTAAGGACTTCTCAAAAATTTATCGGCCTCTGACTAATTTATTACAAAAAGATATACCATTTGTCTTTGATGATGATTGTATAGAAGCATTTGAAATACTTAAGAAAGCATTAGTCTCTGCACCTATTATTCAGCCACATGATTGGAATTTACCCTTTGAAATTATGTGTGATGCTAGCGATTATGCTATAGGTGCTGTTCTAGGGAAAAGAGTTGATAAGAAATTAAATGTTATCCATTATGCTAGTAAGACCCTAGACAATGCTCAAAGAAATTATGCTACTACTGAAAAAGAACTTTTAGCAGTTGTATTTGCTTGTGATAAGTTCAGACCTTAGATTGTTGATTCTAAAGTAACTATCCACACTAATGATGCTGCTATTAAATATCTTATGGAGAAGAAAGGTGCTAAACCTAGACTTATTAGATGGGTTCTCTTGCTACAAGAATTTGATTTGCATATTGTTGATAGAAAAGGAGCTGAGAACCCCGTTGCAGACAACTTATCTAGGTTAGAGAATGTTCTTGATGACCCACTACCTATTGATGATAGCTTTCCTGATGAACAATTAAATGTCATAAATACTTCTCGTAGTACTCCTTGGTATGCTGATTATGCTAATTACATTTTTGCTAAATTCATACCACCTAGCTTCACATACCAACAAAAGAAAAAGTTCTTCTATGATTTGAGACATTACTTTTGGGATGACCCACATCTTTATAAAGAAGGAGTAGATGGTGTTATTAGACGTTGTGTACCTGAGCATGAACAGGAACAGATCCTACGCAAGTGCCACTCCGGAACTTATGGAGGACACCACGCGGGAGATAGAACTGCACATAAGGTATTGCAATCCGGTTTTTATTGGCCTACTCTCTTCAAGGATGCCCGTAAGTTTGTCCTATCTTGTGATGAATGTCAAAGAATTGGTAATATTAGTAGACGTCAAGAAATGCCTATGAATTATTCACTTGTTATTGAACCGTTTGATGTTCGGGGCTTTGATTATATGGGACCTTTTCCCGCCTCTAATGGATATACACATATTTTAGTTGTTGTTGATTACGTTACTAAGTGGGTAGACGCTATTCCAACTAGTAGTGCTGATCATAACACTTCTATTAAAATGCTTAAAGAAGTTATTTTTCCGAGGTTTGGAGTCCCTAGATATTTAATGACTGATGGTGGTTCACATTTTATTCATGGTGCTTTCCGTAAAATGCTTGCTAAATATGACGTCAATCATAGAATTGCATCTCCGTATCACCCACAGTCTAGTGGTCAAGTAGAATTGAGTAATAGAGAACTCAAATTAATTTTGCAAAAGACTGTCAATAGGTCTAGAAAGAATTGGTCCAAGAAACTTGATGATGCATTATGGGCCTATAGAACTGCATATAAAAATCCTATGGATATGTCTCCGTATAAAATGGTATATGGAAAAGCATGTCACTTACCTCTCGAACTAGAACATAAGGCATATTGGGCTATTAAAGAGCTCAATTATGATTTCAAACTTGCTGGTTAAAAGAGGTATTTGATATTAGCTCTCTAGATTAATGGAGAACCCAAGCTTATGAAAATGCCAAGTTGTTTAAAGAAAAGGTTAAAAGATGGCATGACAAAAGGATACAAAAGCGTGAGTTTAATGTAGGTGATTATGTATTGCTATACAACTCTCATTTAAGATTTTTTGCAGGGAAACTTCTCTCTAAATGGGAAGGCCCCTATGTTATCGAGGAGGTCTATCGTTCCGGTGCCATAAAAATCAACAACTCCGAAGGCACAAATCCGAAGGTGGTAAACGGTCAAAGAATCAAACATTATATCTCAGGTAATCCCATAAATGTTGAAACCAATATTATTGAAACCGTAACCCCGGAGGAATACATAAGGGACACTTTCCAGAACGTTTCAGACTCCAAAAAGAAATAGGTATGTGGTATGGTAAGTAAACCAACTCCAAAACAATTTTTAAGGCAATATTTCTCTGTTTTTGAATATTTAGAAAAATAGAAAATTAAGTAGCAGTCTGGGAAGTACATGAGGGCCCCACGAGGGTGGAGGGTGCGCCCTAGCCCCCTGGGCGCGCCCCCTACCTCGTGAGCACCTCGTGTGCCTTCCGGACTCCATTTTCTTACACGATACGTATTTTGGTCGGTAAAAATTCACTATATATTCTCCCGAAGGTTTTGACTCCCGTGTCACGCAAATATTCTCTGTTCTTGTTTCGAGCTGTTTTTCTGACAGATCTAGATTATCATGACGTCCCCAAGTGCTTCCAAGGACAAGTTCTTCGAGAAGGTCATCAACCCTTACCTCGCGGAGGTGCTGCGACACCCTCAAACCATTGAGATGCGTGATGGGTTGCTGCACATCCGCGATGCTGAGGGACCAAAGGGAACCGGAAGCATGGAGACGAGGCTCGAAGCAATGGAGCAACAAGTTTTCAAGTGCCAGGGGATGGTGGAGCGTGGAATCAACGCTAGCCGCACGATGCTCGCGGAGTTCACTAACAACTACAAGCCGGATGCCAAGAACACCGAGGAGGCCATCTTCAAGCTACATGAGAAGATCGAGCACCTCCAAGCCCAAATCTCTGACCTGCAAAACCAAAACTGTGAGTATGAATATAGATTCAAAAGAATGAGTTTGGCTGCAGATTCGAGGATTCCGGAGACTCGATCATCCTTCTATGATGGTGAACCTATGCCTTGGAAGATGGATGACAAGCCCGCATCATCAACAACACCTCCACCTTCTTCACCAACCAAGGAGATATAATCACATGGGTATGGGCACTCCCCTTGGCAACTGCCAATCTTGGGGGAGGTGCCCCGGTCTCGTATCACAATCACAACTCCTATCTTTACCGTTTTCCTTAGTTCGATCCTGTTAGTAGTATTTTGATCTAGTAGAATAAAGTTTATGGCATGATCTAGTTTTGAGTTTTGCCTTATGATCTTTCTATGTAATCGAGTCTGTGAGCTATATAATAAAGATTAGTGTTGAGTCAAGGGCTTGATTTTCTTGCTATGATCTTGGGTGAATAAAAGAAAATAGAAAAAGAATAAGAAGAAACAAAAGTTTATATTGATCTTATTGATAGTAATGACTTCACATAGAAAGAGTGTGACGATTAAAAGTTGTTGGGAGTTGGCAGACATAGCTTCGGTCATCGTTGCAATTAATAGGAAGTTATAAGGAAAGAGAGGTTTCACATATAAATATACTATTATTGACATCTTTTATGATTGGGAGCACTCATCAAAATATTACATGCTAAAGAGTTGATGTTGGACAAGGAAGACAGCGTAATGGGTTATGTTTTCTTATATCTGAGATAAAGTATGTTGTCATGGATCATCCAACATGTTGAGCTTGCCTTTCCCCCTCTTGCTAGCCAAATTCTCAGCACCAAGTAGAGATACTACTTGTGCTTCCAAATACCCTTAAACCAGTTTTGCTATGAGAGTCCACCATATCTACCCATGGATTCAGTAAGATCCTTCAAGTAAGTTGTCATCGGTGCAAAGCAATAAGAATTGCTCTAAATATGTATGATTAGTGTGGAAGAAATAAGCTTTATACGATCTTGGGATGTGGAAACAACAAAAGCGACGGACTGCATAATAAAGGTTCATATCACAAGGGGCAATATAAAGTGACGTTCTTTCGAATTGAGATTTTGTGCATCCAACCATAAAAGCGCATGGCAACCTCTGCTTCCCTCTGCGAAGGGCCTATCTTTTATTATTATCTTCTACCTTATGCAAGTGTCATGGTGATCTTCATCTTTCCTTTTCCATTTTTTCCTTTGGCAAGCCTAGCATGTTGGAAAGAACCTGATATATATATCTAATTGGATGTAGGGGGCATGAGTTATTATTGTTGACATTACCCTCGAGGTAAAAGGTTGTGGGACGAAACTATAAGCCCCTATCTTTCTCTATGTTTGATTAAAACTCCGTAACCACAAGTATTGTGTGAGTGTTAGCAACTATGAAGGACTAGATGATAGTTGAGTATGTGGACTTGCTTTTTAGCTCTGACATAGACTCTTTCTGATGTTATGATAAATTGCAATTGCTTCAATGACTGAGGTTACAGTTTGTTGGTTCTCAATAAGGTTTCTGATTCATACTTTTGCATTGTGAATAGATCATCACTTGAACATAAGTAATCATATGACAATATCTATATATGTTGCTGTTATGAGAATAATCATGATGCCTTCATGTCCGTATTTTATTTTTATCGATGCCTCTACCTCTAAACATGGGGACATATTTATTGTTATCGGCTTTCACTTGAGGACAAGCAAGGTCTAAGCTTGGGGGAGTTGATACGTCCATTTTGCATCATGCTTTTATATCGATATTTATTGCATTATAGGCTGTTATTTCACATTATGTCACAATACTTATGGTTATTCTCTCTTATTTTACAAGGTTTACATAAGGAGGGAGAATGCCGGCAGCTGGAATTCTGGGCTGAAAAGGAGCAAATATTAGAGACCTATTCTGCACAACTCCAAAAGTCCTGAAACTCCCCCTTCAAATTAGCCCGCCATTGTTGGCTCCCTTCCCGCTCGATATGTGGGAAGAGGACCAGGGCCTCTATAAATAGGACTAGCCACCATAGTAGGAGGGGGGATTGAAATCCGAGAGAGAGGTTGAGGGAGATCGAAATCCGCGAAGGACGAAGAAGAGAAGATCAAAATCAGAGAGAGAGAGAGAGAGAGAAGGGTGACTGAACTCCTCCTAGCAGTTCGTCCCCCCCCAGCCAAGAACAGACCCTCGCGAGGCTGTTCTTCCTTGTATTGTTCATCATCATCAGCCTAAGAGGCAATCCACCACACCACACACTGGAGTAGGGTATTACACCACAACGGTGGCCCGAACCAGTATAAACCCTGTGTCTCTTGTGTTGTTCTTTCCATAGCTTAGATCTTAGCGAGGCGGAGGGATGCAGGTAGGTAGGAGGCGAAATCTCCATGCGCACCCCAGTGTTCGAACCTCAAGGGTCTGCCGGAACCCGAAATCCGAAATTTGGCGCGCCAGGTACGGGTGCGCCGGAATTCGTCTTCCACCACCCCGTTCTCCTCCGACCATTGCGCCCATGTCTGACGCTCGTCGGGCCCACGCCGAGCCCCGGGCCGCTCTCGCTTCCCGCATCGCCTAGACGGCTCCTATCGGCGGGAGTCCTCACCGTTCCCCGTCACCTGCCGTCAACGCCGCCACCGGCCCGGCGGGGGACGAGCAGCAAGCATCGTCTCAGCATCCGTCCGTGCGGCAAGGCGGCCGCACTGCAACTCCCTCGCTCACCCCGGCTGGTTCTTCGTCCCGCACGGTCCGCGCACCCACGGAGGCTCGAGCTGCGCTCATTGCGGCAAACGAGCTCCTGCGCTACCGTCCCGTCGACGACGTCTACGAAGAATGGCTCGACCGCGTCGCTGAGCTCGTCCGCGCCACAGGGGGCTCTCCTGCACCGTCCGTTCCGCTGCACCGCACCCCACCCTGCGCGGGCAACGAAGCTCCGGCGGTGCCCCAGCCACCTCCTCCTCAGGAAGGCGCCATGGCTCCAAGGCGCATAGTCCCTGGGCGGAACCCACTCTGTTAGGTGCCAGCGCGGAAAGAGCAGAGCTGCCAGGAAGTCCCTCGCCCACAAGAAGCTGCCTGAGTGCTCCCTGCTCCAGCATGTCGCGACCATGCTCCTGATCCTGCACGTCAAGACCCTGCGCTGCTCCCAGCTGCAGCGCGTGGGGACACGCAAGACCAAACTCTCAGTCACCCAAGGCCTCCCGTGGCCACAGCAAGCTGCCGTGCCTTCACCACCGAGCTACGCAGCGTCGCGTGGCCCGACAAGTTCAAGCCAGACCTGCCTCCTTGTTACGACGGCACGGCTGACCCTGCGGACTTCCTCCAGCTCTATGAGCTGGGCATCGAAGCTGCCAGCGGAGACGAGAAGGTCATGGCGAACTGGTTTCCCATGGCGCTCAAGGACGGGGCCCGCACTTGGCTCCTGAACCTGGCTCCAGGCACGATCTCCTCCTGGGACGAGATGCACACCCGCTTCATCGCCAACTTCCAAGGTACTCGCGACCGGCCACCCGCCGTGAGCGACATGCGCCGCATCAAGCAACAACCCGGGGAGACCCTGCAGAAGTACATCCAGCGCTTCAACAACGCACGCCTCAAGATTCCCAGGGTGACTGAGGAGGCCATCATCTCAGCCTTCTCCGACGCCGTGCGCGATGTCAAGATGAAGGAGGAGGCCACCAAGTGTGCCAGGGCTGAGGAAGGGCATCTCTCCCTCCTCGAGCTGCCTGCCGCAGACCCAGAAGAGAAGAAGCCCAAGGCCAAGGATGTGAAGCGCAAGGGGGCTGCCGTGCTCGCGGCAGAACCAGACACCAAGCGGGGCAGAGATCAGCCCGAACCTTCCAAGGGCAGTCCATACTGTGTGTACCACGACCTCCACACCCACAGCACCAACGAATGTCAAGAGCTCCGAGCCGTGTGAGAAGGAAGGATCGGCCGTCACCCCGACCGCGGTGACCGGGGCTACGGTCGAGGAGGAGGAAGGAACGCAGGACGCCGGGAAGACCGTGGCCCGCGCCAAGGGTGGCGCAATCAACCTTGCGAGGATCGCTGGCAAGACCCGCCTCGCAAGGGAGAATGGAGGGATCAGCCTCGCGAGGATCGCCCGCAAGGCAACGCAGGCCTCCCTCCGCTGCCGCCGCAGCCAAGGCGAAACGAGGACCACCACCAGGACGAGGGGGCTGGGGGCTTTCAGGAGCCGCGCGCGATCGCCTGCATCTTGGGCGGGGCTCAAGCCCCAGCCTCTCAACGCATCTTCAAGCACTTCGCCCGCGAAGTGAATGCAGTCCTCCCCAAGCTCGAAGCCACGCGCCCTCTCAGGTGGTCGGCGTGCGCCATCACGTTCAGCTCAGCAGATCAGCTCAAGTGTGCGGCTACAGCCGGAGTCCTCCCGATGCTTTGTTCCCCAATCATCAGCAACGTGATGGTCACCAGGACCCTCATCGATGGCGGGGCAGGGCTCAACGTCCTGTCCGTGGAGACATTCAACAATCTCCAAGTGCCCTACAGCCAGCTTCAGCCAGCCAAGCCTTTCTCCGGAATCACCGACGGCTCCACGGTCCCAATTGGGCAGGTCCGCCTCCCTGTCACCTTCGGGGCATGCGACAACTACCGCACCGAGCTAATCGACTTCGACGTTGCTCACATTCGCCTGCCGTACAATGCCATCCGTGGGTACCCAGCGCTGGCCAAGTTCATGGCCGTAACTCACCACGGCTACAACGTCCTCAAGATGCCAGGAAGTGGCGGAGTCATCACGGTGCCCTGTGAAGAGAAGGACGCGGTGTGTTCCCTGGAACGTACCTTTCAGGCCGCGTCACTGGAAGACCCGGATCGCGGAAGCAGGAGGCTTCCCGAGACCGCCCCCAAGAAGAACAAGACATTGTCCGGCTCGGCCCCTCAGGAGGCAGGCCCCTCTGGGCCCGTGCCTGCCCAGGGGGAACCTCCTTCCATCACATAGGAAAGCGCGCCCGACGCCCTCCTCAGGTAGGGCTCGGGGGCTCTCCCCTGGAGGGCCACCGACCTAGCTAGGGTCACGAGGGAGGCGCTTGGGCACCACATGGAGGTGTGTTTCGAAGCACATTTCCCTCAAGAAGGAGCAAGTCAAGGAGAGCCAGACCCTCAGAAATTCGTCAGCAAGGCCATTCAAGAGCTACAGGAGTCAAGAGTCATGAAAGGCGGCCGCCGCCTACCAGCAGTGGCTCCCCATCCAGGCGAGGATGGTGGGATGCGCGTCTGCATCGACATACCAGGGCTCAACCGAGTCGCCTCTCTGGAGCGCCTCTGGCCCTCGCGAGTGGGGCGCTGTGGAGGTCCACCCCACAGCTACGTTCGCATGCCTTACAGCTTGCCGAACGCGGCTGCCACGTACCAGCGCCTCATGAGGGGCATCACGGAGGCACAAGAGGCCAGGCGTTCCGCAGGCCTGGCGGAGATGGAGATGGTCCGTGAGGAGCCGCCAGTGCCTCCGGAGCCTCTCGAGGCCCCTGGGCCTGGGGGCTCGTGAGGATCGGCTTCAGCAGCCCACCGAGTCTACTACACCAACACCCCTTCGTCCTCAACGTCATCAGGTGACATCTTTCAAGTTTCACTTCCAGCTGGGAGCGCCCCCCAGGGCTGCATTATTCCCAGGCCGCGTGGGTCCGTCCCTGCGGCGTGTATCCCTTATATTTCATGTTGTTAGCTTACCTTGTTGGGGGAGCCCCTCAGGCTACATGATCCCCAAGTCGCTCGGGCCTGACCCAGTGATGTCCGCCTTCCCAGCGTCTATTTGAATGAATCCACTCCTTCGTGGCTAATGTGCTTGACCTAGTTGCCCGCTCAACTGACGGAACTGCTCCCAAACGGCACGACGCTTGCGCATGGGTCCGTCCCTGCAACGCCGACAAACCTGGATGGCTGAGCTCTGGCCGCGGCAGCCCCGCATGGCGCCACCTCGTCAAGCCTTCAGTGCCTCATTACCCCTCGGAAGCAACCAATGGCTGACTGTCAATTGTCATGGCAACCCCTCATTCTTTCTCTGATGGGTCTACATGATCTCTTAAAGGAGCTGCGTCAGGCGAGGCCCTTGCTGTGTCTCCTCCACTCTCATCCGCGCGAACTGCTTGCACGTTAAAGGGGGGTGCCTGAGCATCGCGACTCAGGGCTCCTACTGGCTCTCCAGCCCTCACCCTCTGGCCTTGTCCATGGCATCGTGACCTGGCATACCAGCGACGGCTGAGACTCGCTCAAGGACCGGGAACCCGAGGACGTAGAGCAGAAAGGGGAGCAAGGGCGAGAGGGGAGGGACACACGAGGACCTCGCCAAGCAACCTCGCGCCTGCCAATGCACGGACCCGGCGACACACCAGAGAGCGGCCCCTGATTCTCGAGATAAGTCACCACCCGGAAGCGCCAGCTACCGTGGCACCATCCCCGCACCTAATGCAATCCCGCTTTAGCGACGCCGCTCTCCTTTCTCACCGAACGACGGCTGCTTGAGCGCCAAAGGGGACCTCCTGAGCATCGCGACTCAGGGGATCTTACCGTACTCCGGGTCGCTCACCTCCTGGCCTTGACCACGGCATCGCGACCTGGCATACCAGTGACGGCTGAAGCCGCCTTGGGACTGGGACCTATCGGCGCAGAGCACCAAGCCCTCGTGAGGTTTGAAAGGGAGGACTGAGCTAAGACGGAATGAGCAACTCGCACAATTCTATGACAAGGGTTATATTAACAAAACAAGATCATAGGCACCTTACAAGCCCCCACGGGACGCGTCTTTGATTCCTCGCAGGGAACAGATCCTAAAGGGACACTAACTACGCGCGCCCCTGCAAAAGACGCCATCATCAACAGTGGGCTGTCAAGCACCGCCGCCAACCCCATCCAGATCAGAGTCGGCGGCGGCCTGATGAGCCCGCCCTGCTCCAGGAGCGGCGCCGGCTCGGGGGCTCGTAGCTATCGTCGCTCATCTCCGGAGTCGCAAAGAGCTCGCCGGAGTCGCTGGAACCTTCGACGCCTCCACCACCTGAGGAGCCGCCAAGGGAGCGGTTGGCGGGCCCAGTCCTCGCCGCAGCAGGGTCCTGGCCACCTCTCCCAGGGCAGCACTCCAGCCGGCACCCGTTCGCATCAAAGACCTTGAAGAACATCACCGAAGCACCATCATACTCCAAGTGGATCACGAAGGCGCCTCTTGTCCTGCAAACCCGGGCAATTTCGCTCCAGCCTCGAGTCATGAATACCTCGCCCAGGGCAATGACCGCGACCTCTGCCTCGGCCGCGAGGGCGCTGCAGCCGGCGTGCTGCAGCCAAAGCTCCAGGAGTTCTCCCTGCGGGATGATGGAGGCGAAGAAGGGAGGAAGGCGAATCCAAGACTGAGGAGGCATGGCGACGTGGAGCACGAACTCTCGGGAGGAGACCTCGGTGTGGACCCCAGGGGGGACGACCCAAACCTTCGTGACCCATCGGCGCCGACGGCGGCGCCGCCAGTGGCGATCAGCATCAGCTCCTTCAGGGCCCTCCATGTGGGCGTACAAGGGAAGCGGGAACCTCGGCGGTGCCCGCTCGCACCAAGGCCTCGGCACCACCTGATGGGCCCCCTCGTCCGAGCCATGGAGGACGAGCCGTTTCTTCGGTGGGAGCGGGTCTGGTTCCTCTCGGGGAGCCTTTTCCTTCTCTGCCGTCGAGAACCGGTGGATCGGAGCCATCGCAGTAAGATGGAGCAAGGACCGGGAAGAAGGAGAAGCAAGGAGGGATGGAATGGAAGGGCGCGCGTCGTTCCATACTTATGGCCGGTGAAGGCCAACCGCCGACCTCCACGATCGCAGGTAATCATGACCCACTTTGCATGCAGGGACTTGCCCAATCTGTGCAGTTGCCGAGGCGCCATGGGGAAGTGGAGACGCCCACGTCCAATCAACCGCCACGCGGCGCCCAAGGCCGCAGGCTGTTAGGGCCCGCGGCGCTTCGCCCTTGCCCTTCTGCCTCCCTGCACGGCCAAGTCCGGGCGTGCCTTGGGCCCGGGGGCTACTGTCGGTGTTCTGGGAACAGGGGTCCCCAGACTTGCCTGCCTGCGGCCTGCGACGTGGCTCAAAGGGGGGCCCAGCACGGCCCATCTTCACCAACATAGACCCAAGACCCTCACGAGGGGCCAAGCCTCGCGGTGCGGACAACGCGGAGCTTCCTCAGGCACGGCCTCACCAGGCTGGCTCGCGAGGAGGCGGAGAGATCAAGGCGGGGTACCTCATGAGGTGCCCGTGACGCAAGCCATGACGACCAAGGGCGCCAGGCGGGTGCCAGCCCGCGCAGTGTCCTCCTTTCCCCTTTGGTGCAAGGGGGCAAGCGCAGCCGCGGAGTACCGAGGCATCAAGCAAAGGTTGCCATTTCGGTGCAACAAGACCAAGACCAGGAGGACTGCAAGACGGAGGTCATTGTGGAGCCCAAGATGGCGTCACCACCAGAGCTTTGTGCAGGCGAATACTACTTTTGTCAGGATAGCTGGTACTAGCTGTCCCCCTTCAAATTAGCCCGCCATTGTTGGCTCCCTTCCCGCTCGATATTTGGGAAGAGGACCAGGGCCCCTATAAATAGGACTAGCCACCATAGTAGGAAGGGGATCGAAATCCGAGAGGGAGGTTGAGGGGAAGGACGAAGAAGAGAAGATCGAAATCAGAGAGAGAGAGAGAAGGGTGACTGAACTCCTCCTAGCAGTTCGTCCCCCCAGCCAAGAACAGACCCTTGCGAAGCTGTTCTTCCTTGTACTGTTCATCATCATCAGCCAAAGAGGCAATCCACCACACCACACACTGGAGTAGGGTATTACACCACAACGGTGGCCCGAACCAGTATAAACCTTGTGTCTCTTGTGTTGTTCTTTCCATAGCTTAGATCTTAGCGAGGCGGAGGGGTGCAGGTAGGTAGGAGGCAAAATCTCCACGCGCACCCCAGTGTTCGAACCTCAAGGGTCTGCCGGAACCCGAAATCCGACATTTGGCGCGCCAGGTAGGGGTGCACCGGAGTTTTCTCTTCCGCCACCGCCACGGCCTGCCTCGCGATGAGTAGCGCATCGCCCGCTCAGGCCGCCGGCGCCAGCACGGGGGCCAGGGGGTTCCGAGCCCTAGCCCCAGCCCTGCAACGGGTACGGTGGCCGGACAAGTTCAAGCCAACGACGCCGCCGCGCTACTGCGGCACGACAGATCCGCTGGCCTTCTTGCTGGCGAGCGAGGAGGCCCTCCTTGAAGCTGGAGGTGACGATAGGGTCATGGCCAACCGGCTCCCCATGGCCCTCGCCGGCGCTCCGCGCACATGGCTGCTCCACCTGCCGGCAGCCTCCGTGGCCTCTTGGGAAGAGCCCCGCAGCCTCTTCCCCGCCCATCGCGCTACACCAACACCCCCGGTCGTCGCGGCCCTCCTGGGCGGCTCGCAGGCGCCGCCTACAAGTCACCATGTCAAGCCGTTCATCCGCCGGGTCAGCGCCGCTTCCACGCGGCAGGGGGCTCTCCCGGACCGGGCGGCGCCCAAGGCCGGCCTGACCTTCAGCTCGGAGGACCACCCCTCCAACTCGGCCTACTCGGGTGCGCTCCCCATGCTGTGCACCCCCACCATCTGCCAGGTGGCCGTCACCAGAACTCTCATCGATGGCGGTGCGGGCCTCAGCGTGCTCTCGGTCGAGGCCTTCAACCTCCTCTGCATACCCCTGGAACGGCTGCAACCTAGCCGGCCCTTCTCAGGCGTTGGGGGCGGATCATCTAGCTCCTTGGGACAGATCCGGCTCCCAGTAACCTTCGGCACCTACAACAACTTCCGCACGGAGCTGGTCGACTTCGACATCGCCCCCATCGGCCTCCCCTACAACGCCATCCTCGGCTACCCAGCATTGGCCTAGTTCATGGCCGCGACGCACCTGGCGTACAACCTCATGAAGATGCCCGGGAACAACGGTGTCCTCACCGTGCATGGGGACACCGGAGACCCGTTGCGGGTGCTCAAGCTTGCCTTCAAGACGGCGGCGTCGGCACAGCCCTCTGACTTGGAGACCCCCGAGCCCAAGGGGGCTGCACCCGCCAAGAAGAAACAATTGTTCACCCAAGACAAGGCAGAAACCAAGCAGATACCCGTCGATGAGGACCGGTCCACCAACGCCACTTTCACCATAGGCGCCAACCTTGAACCCGATCAGGAGGAGGCCCTAGTCAGGTTCCTGCGCGCAAACAAGAAGGTATTCGCTTGGGAGCCTGACCAGTTAGCAGGGATCCCTAGGAGTGTAATCGAGCATCACCTCAATGTGTGCCCCAACGTGCGCCCTGTGAAGCAGAAGGCCAGGCAGTAGTCCACAGAAAAGTAGGCCTTCATCATCCAAGAGACCCACAAATTAGAAGCCGCTGGGGTCATTCGCGAGGTCTGATACCCGGATTGGTTGGCCAACCCTGTCGTTGTGCCAAAGAAGGGAGGGAAGGAGCGCATGTGTGTCGACTACACCAACCTCAACAAAGCATGCCCGCAAGATCCGTTCCCGCTCCCCCGCATTGACCAGATCGTCGATTCCACCGCGGAATGCGACCTGCTATGCTTCTTGGATGCCTTCTCTGGGTATCACCAGATCAAGATGGCGGTAGTAGACGTCGAAAAGAGAGCCTTCCTAACCCCGTGTGGGGTGTACTGCTACACATGCATGCCATTCGGGCTGCATAATGCAGGGGCAACCTTTCAGCGGCTGATGCACATCACCTTAGGCCCGCAGCTCGGGAAGAATGTTGAAGCTTACGTCGATGACATTGTGGTAAAGTCTCGGGAGGCCAGGACCCTGATACAAGACCTGGAGGAAACCTTTGCGAGCCTCAACGCAGTGAACCTACGGCTCAACCCAGAGAAGTGTGTGTTCGGAGTCCCCTCGGGTAAGCTCTTGGGTTTCCTCGTGTCCCACCGAGGCATCGAGGCTAACCCGGAGAAGGTCAAGGCGGTGGAAGACCTGAGCCCGCCAAAGACCCTCAGAGAAATGCAGAAGCTCACTGGGCGCGTGACCGCGCTAGGGCGCTTCATCTCCAAGTTGGAGGAACGAGCGCTGCCCTTCTTCCAGCTAATGAAGAAAAAGGGGCCCTTTGAGTGGACTGAAGAGGCCGACAAGGCGTTCCAGGATCTCAAGAGATACCTGACCAGCCCACCGGTCATGGTGGCTCCGCGCCCTCAAGAGCCCCTGGTGCTTTACCTCGCCGCCACTCCCTACTCCGCCAGCGCAGCCCTGGTGGCGGTTAGAGAGGAGCGTCGAATCAAAACCGCAGCAGCAGCCCGGGACAAGGCGAAACAGGAACAAGGAAGGCCCACAGAAACCGCCACCGCGGCTGAGGAGGATCAGCCACCGCAGGGGAGTGCACCAGAGGCGGAAGAGGCCCCTCTCCCAGATGGCCAGCCTCAGGAGGCCTCATCGCCTCAAGAGGCGCCATGGTCTCCAAAGGGAGCCTCCAGCACTGATGCACCCAACCTCGTTGAGCACCCAGTGTACTTCGTCAGCACGGTGTTGCGGGATGCGAGGGCACGGTACCCCATGCCTCAGAAACTCCTCCTCGCGCTACTGGTGGCCTCGCGCAAGCTGAGACACTATTTTTAGGGTCACCCCATCAAGGTCGTCTCGTCATACCCCCTGGAGAGAGTGCTCAGGAGCCCTAACTCAGCTGGAAGGGTCGCTGAGTGGAACATAGAACTGCAAGCGTTTCAGCTTGAATTCAGCACGACCAGAGTCATCAAGGGAGCAACGTTGGCGGATTTTGTTGCAGAATGGACGGAGGCACCAGGCCTCAAGGCCGACGAGGATCGGTCCCTCTCCCCGGGAAGCGAGGCGCAAGAAGGCTGGGTCATGTACTTCGATGGGGCGTTCTCCAGGCATGGCGCTGGGGCTGGGGCGGTGCTTATATCGCCCACTCAGGACAAGCTCTACTATGCTGTGCAGCTCTGTTTCCAGCAAGGTGAAAAGGTCTCCAACAACATAGCGGAGTATGAAGGTTTAATAGCGGGCTTGAAGGCCGCAGCTTCCCTGGGGGTGAAACGCCTCACCATCAAGGGCGATTCGCAGCTCCTTGTCAATTTCTCCAACAAGGTGTACGAGCCGAAAGATGAGCACATGGAAGCCTACCTTGCGGAGGTCCGCAGGATGGAGAAGTAGTTCTGGGGGTTGGAGTTGCAGCATGTGCCCGGTGGCACCAATCAGGAGGCCGACGACATCGCCAAACGAGCGTCCAGGCGATTACCTCAGGAGCCTGGCATTTTCGAGGCGCGGCTCTTCAAGCCCTCTGCCCTGCCGTCATTGTCAAACACGGCTCAGCCTCGGGAGGAGCTCCCCCAGCCACCTGCCTCAGGAGCTCCGGCCTGTGGCCCGGCCTCAGGAGCACGCCTGCTCCTAACGATGGAACCTCAGGAGGGATGCTGGATCACGGAGCTCCGGAGTTACTTAACACAAGGGACCCTACCGGAGAAGGAGGAGGAAGCGGAGCGAGTGGCACGCCAGGCCACGGCATACTACATCAAGCATGGAGAGCTCTACCGGAAGCGACCAAATGATGTATCCCTGCGCTGCATCTCCAGGGAGGAGGGGAAGGAACTGCTGGAAGATATACACGGTGGAGACTGTGGACATCATTCATCATCACGGACCCTCGTCGGCAAGGCGTTCCGCAGTGGGTTTTATTGGCCCACCGCACTCAATGACGCCGTCGAACTAGTGAAAGCTTGTGAGGCCTGCCAGTTCCACGCCAAGCAGATCCATCAGCCAGCAGGAGGCCTGCAGACTATACCCCTTTCGTGGCCGTTCGCGGTCTGGGGGCTGGACATCTTGGGCCCGTTTCCTCGGGCGCTAGGGGGCTACCGCTACCTCTACATCGCCGTGGACAAGTTCACCAAGTGGGCTGAAGTAGAGGCTGTCCGCACCATTCTCGCGGGTTCTGCGGTCAAGTTCATCAAGGGCATCGTGAGCCGGTTCAGGGTGCCGAACCGCATCATCACGGAAAACGGTTCGCAGTTCACCAGTAACCTCTTCAAAACATACTATGCTAACCTTGGAACATAGATATGCTACGCTTCGGTGGCGCACCCCCGAAGCAACGGCCAGGCCGAGCGAGCCAACGCAGAGGTCCTAAGGGGCCTCAAGACCAGGACATTCAAGAAGAAGCTGGAGGCCTGCGGCAGAGGTTGGTACGACGAGCTTCAGTCCGTGTTGTGGTCCATCCACACAACCGCGACCAAGCCGACTGGAGAGACCCCGTTCTTCCTGGTCTACGGAGACGAAGCGGTCTCCCTCACGAGGTCAGACGTCGCTCCGCACGGGTCCTGGCGTTCGACGAGGCGCAACAGGACGCCATGCGGGGGATGGACCTCGTGCCAGGGGAGGAACATCGCCGAGAAGCCGTGCTGTGAGCGGCAAGGTACCAACAAGCACTGCGGCGATATCACTGCCGCAACATCCACCCCAGAACTCTCGAGGTAGGAGACCTCGTGCTCAGGCGGGTTCTCTCCAGGGAGGGGCTGCACAAGCTCTCTCCCATGTGGGAGGGCCCGTTCAAAGTTGTTCATGTTTCTAGGCCCAGCTCCGCGCGCTTGGAGACTCAGGAGGGGGTGCCGGTCCAGAACACATGGAACATCCAGCACCTCCGGAGGTTCTACCCCTAAAAAGGCCCAGAGCCTGTGAAGAAGGCGAATGCCTATGAAGCTGTCGCGTTCTAGAAAAGGCCCAGAGCCTGTGAAGAAGGCGAATGCCTGTGAAGCTGTCGCGTTCTGGAAAAGGCCCAGAGCCTATGAAGAAGGCGAATGCCTGTGAAGCTGTCGCGTTTTGGAAAAGGCCCAGAGCCTGTGAAGAAGGCGAATGCTTGTGAAGCTGTCGCGTTTTGGAAAAGGCCCGGAGCCTGTGAAGAAGGCGAATGCCTGTGAAGCCGTTGCATTTTGGAAAAGGCCCGGAGCCTGTGAAGAAGGCCAACGCCTGTGAAGCTCGCCGCCCGTGACACTCTCACGTAATAATGAGTTGGGGCTGTACACGCCCCGGAGTCTCAGGAGCGCCAGCCTCAGGCCCTGGGGCTCCCTCCCACGCCCAGTGGCAGCACTTAGCTCCGCGCTGGTGAGAAGATGTCGAAGACTAGATTAGGTGCCGGACGCGGCTTTTCATTTGCTTTCCGCAGTTGGCTTGTTCCTTCTCATTCGAAGTTTTATTGAAGTTGTTGCCGTCTTTGGCTTGTGGTTCTTCGACTTTTCACTCTCCTGCCCCGATTTCTCTTGTGCAAGGCCTCGCAAGGGGGGGGGGGGTAGCCGAGCGCCCTCGCGAGTGTTCCTGTCCTCGTCGTTCAAAGGGTTCGCGACCTGGGTCCATTACAGGAGCACCCCTCTAGTCCGTGCCCCACGGGCACCGCGACACGAACACAGGGCCTGGGTCGGTCGCCCCCTCATGGCTGGCGCCGGGAACTATCCACGCGCGGGCACGTAGTCGGAAGGCACGATAGCGGAAGCAAAACATTGATTAACAGCAATAACCCAAACACGCCCCCGTGGGGCTCCACACTACTGTATTTTTACGTAGGAAAAAGGAAAAGAAAGAACAAATCAGGTGCAGCTCGCCTCACACCGGCCTGCAGGGAAGACTCGAGCTGCCTTCAGGGCTCAGGCAGACTCCCTCTCGCGCTTCATTGGGGCGCGACGGCGGGCGGACACGCTACCACCTCCCAAGCAGATACGACGGCGTGGAGGCTGGCCACGGCCACCGCTAGAAGAGTTGCCGCATGAAGAAGAACCGGAGAAGCTTGAGGAACCCTGAGCGCCGCCAGTCACGCGAGCGCTGTCCTCTCCATCATCGTCGGAGCTGGGTTCCCGGCCGCGGTCGTCGTCCTCGGGGCAGCACCCTGCGCGACGACCATCTTCCCCAAACACCCTCACGTAGAGGGTGGCATCGCCGTCAAACTTGAAGTGTAGGGTGCACCGACGGCTCAGGCCACGCGCGCGGGCAAACGTCTGCCAACCGCGGGCCAGGGCCAGGCTCCCGGCTGCGGAGACCTCCAGTGAAGCCCATGAGGCCTGGCTGCAGCAGCCGTCGGCCTGAAGCCAGAGGCCGCCCGGGGCGCCGGCCGGGAGCTCGCCGAGGAGGAAGCGAGGAAGTGGAAGCCGGGTGCTAGTCGGCTCCGCCGACCACATGACGAACTCCGGCAGCACCTGTGCAGCGCGAAAGCGTAGCCTAGGGGGACACGCGACCGGAGTGTGCCCCCCGGCCGCAGCAATCCGCCCGTCGCCATGCTGGAAATCATCTCCACGGCCGTGGGGAACTGCCATGGTGGCCACAGGATGTTTGCGAGGGCGCCCTTGGCCGCGCTTGGGCGGGGGAGAGGCAGGCTCAACCTGGCGAGCCTTCCCCTTTTCCGCGGCCGAGAACCTCCTCGACGGGGCCATGAAGAAGAAGGAGAAGCAAGAGGGGATGAACTGGAAGGGCGCGCGCGCCGATCCATACTTATAGCTGGCGAGGGCCAACCGACGGCCCCCACAATCGCAGGTAATTATGACCCGCTTTGTATGTAGGGACTTGTCCAATCCGTGCAGTTGCCGAGGCGCCATGGGGAAGTGGAGACGACCACGTCCAATCAACCGCCACGCGGCGCCCAAGACCGCAGGCTGATAGGGCCCGCGGTGCTTCGCTCTTGCCCTTTCGCCTCCCTACACGGCCAAGCCCGGGCGCACCTTGGGCCCGGGGGCTACTGTCGGCATTCTGGGAACGGGGGTCCCCAGACTTGCCTGCCTGCGGCCTGCGGCGTGGCTCAAAGGGGGGCCCAGCACGGCCCATCTTCACCAACACAGAACCAAGACCCTCGCGAGGGGCCAAGCCTCGCGGGGCGGACGACGCGGAGCTTCCTCAGGCACGGCCTCATCAGGCTGGCTCGCGAGGAGGCGGAGAGATCAAGGCGGGGTACCGCACGAGGTGCTTGTGACGCGAGCCATGACGACCAAGGGCGCTAGGCGGGTGCCAGCCCGCGCAGTGTCCTCCTTTCCCCTTTGGTGCAAGGGGGGCAAGCGCAGCCGCGGAGTACCGAGGCATCAGGCAAAGGTTGCCATTTCGGTGCAACAAGACCAAGACCAGGAGGACTGCAAGACGGAGGTCATCGTGGAGCCCAAGACGGCGTCACCACCAGAGCTTTGTGCAGGCGAAGACTACTTTTGTCAGGATAGCTGGTACTAGCTGTCCCCCTTCAAATTAGCCCGCCATTGTTGGCTCCCTTCCCGCTCGATATTTGGGAAGAGGACCAGGTCCCCTATAAATAGGACTAGCCACCATAGTAGGAAGGGGATCGAAATCCGAGAGAGAGGTTGAGGGGAAGGACGAAGAAGAGAAGATCGAAATCAGAGAGAGAGAGAAGGGTGACTGAACTCCTTCTAGCAGTTCGTCCCCCCCAGCCAAGAACAGACCCTCGCAAGATTGTTCTTCCTTGTACTGTTCATCATCATCAGCCCAAGAGGCAATCCACCACACCACACACTAGAGTAGGGTATTACACCACAACGGTGGCCCGAACCAGTATAAACCCTGTGTCTCTTGTGTTGTTCTTTCCATAGCTTAGATCTTAGCGAGGCGGAGGGGTGCAGGTAGGTAGGAGGCGAAATCTCCGCGCGCACCCCAGTGTTCGAACCTCAAGGGTCTGCCGGAACCCGAAATCCGACAGAGGTGCCCCGGTCTCGTATCACAATCACAACGCCTATCTTTACCGTTTTCCTTAGTTCGATCCTGTTAGTAGTATTTTGATCTAGTAGAATAAAGTTTATGGCATGATCTAGTTTTGAGTTTTGCCTTATGATCTTTCTATGTAATCGAGTCCGTGAGCTATATAATAAAGATTAGTGTTGAGTCAAGGGCTTGATTTTCTTGCTATGATCTTGGGTGAATAAAAGAAAATAGAAAAGAATAAGAAGAAACAAAAGTTCATATTGATCTTATTGATAGTAATGACTTCACATAGAAAGAGTGTAACGATTAAAAGTTGTTGGGAGTTGGCAGACATAGCTTTGGTCATCGTTGCAATTAATAGGAAGTTATAAGGAAAGAGAGTTTCACATATAAATATACTATTATTGACATCTTTTATGATTCGGAGCACTCATCAAAATATGACATGCTAAAGAGATGATGTTGGACAAGGAAGACAACGTAATGGGTTATGTTTTCTTATATCTGAGATAAAGTATGTTGTCATGGATCATCCAACATGTTGAGCTTGCCTTTCCCCCTCTTGCTAGCCAAATTCTCAGCACCAAGTAGAGATACTACTTGTGCTTCCAAATACCCTTAAACCAGTTTTGCTATGAGAGTCCACCATATCTACCTATGGATTGAGTAAGATCCTTCAAGTAAGTTGTCATCGGTGCAAAGCAATAAGAATTGCTCTGAATATGTATGATTAGTGTGGAAGAAATAAACTTTATACGATCTTGGGATGTGGAAACAACAAAAGCGACGGACTGCATAATAAAGGTTCATATCACAAGGGGCAATATAAAGTGACGTTCTTCCGCATTGAGATTTTGTGCATCCAACCATAAAAGCGCATGGCAACCTCTGCTTCCCTCTGCGAAGGGCCTATCTTTTATTATTATCTTCTACCTTATGCAAGTGTCATGGTGATCTTCATCTTTCCTTTTTCATTTTTTCCTTTGGCAAGCCCAGCATGTTGGAAAGAACCTGATATATATATCTAATTGGATGTAATGGGCATGAGTTATTATTGTTGACATTACCCTCGAGGTAAAAGGTTGTGGGGCGAAACTATAAGCCCCTATCTTTCTCTATGTTTGATTAAAACTCCGTAACCACAAGTATTGCGTGAGTGTTAGCAACTATGAAGGACTAGATGATAGTTGAGTATGTGGACTTGCTTTTTAGCTCTGACATAGACTCTTTCTGATGTTATGATAAATTGCAATTGCTTCAATGACTGAGGTTACAGTTTGTTGGTTCTCAATAAGGTTTCTGATTCATACTTTTGCATTGTGAATAGATCATCACTTGAACATAAGTAATCATATGACAATATCTATATATGTTGCTGTTATGAGAATAATCATGATGCCTTCATGTCCGTATTTTATTTTTATCGATGCCTCTACCTCTAAACATGGGGACATATTTATTGTTATCGACTTTCTCTTGAGGATAAGCAAGGTCTAAGCTTGGGGGAGTTGATACGTCCATTTTGCATGATGCTTTTATATCGATATTTATTGCATTATGGGCTGTTATTTCACATTATGTCACAATACTTATGGCTATTCTCCCTTATTTTACAAGGTTTACATAAGGAGGGAGAATGCCGGCAGCTAGAATTCTGGGCTGAAAAAGGAGCAAATATTAGAGACCTATTCTGCACAACTCCAAAAGTCCTGAAACTCCACGGAATACCTTATAATAAATAATGAAAAATCCTTGCCAAAGATGAAGAACAGGGGGCCCACACCCTGTCCACGAGGGTGGGGGGCGCGCCCCCTACCTCGTGGGCCCCCTGGTGGCTCTCCGATGACCATCTTCTCCTATATGAAGTCTTTCGTCGAGAAAAAAATAAGAAGCAACCTTTCAGGATGAAACTCCGCCGCCACGAGGCGGAACCTTGGCGGAACCAATCTAGGGCTCCGACAAAGCTGTTCTGTTGGGGAAACTTCCCTCCCGGAGGGGGAAATCATCGCCATCGTCATCACCAACGCTCCTCTCATTGGGAGAGGGCAATCTCCATTAACATCTTCATCAGCACCATCTCATCTCAAAACCCTAGTTCATCTCTTGTATCCATTTCTTGTATCCAAGTCCGGGATTGGTTCTAGTAGGTTGCTAGTAGTGTTAATTACACCTTGTAGTTGATGCTAGTTGGTTTAATTGGTGGAAGATCATATGTTCAGATCCTTTATGCATATTATTACCCCTCTGATTATGAACATGAATATGCTTTGTGAGTAGTTACGTTTGTTCCTGAGGACAAGGGAGAAGTCTTGCTATTAGTAGTCATGTGAATTTGGTATTCGTTCGATATTTTGATGAGATGTATGTTGTCTAGCCTCTAGTGGTGTTATGTGAACGTCGACTACATAACACTTCACCATTATTTGGGCCTAGAGGAAGGCATTGGGAAGTAATAAGTAGATGATGGGTTGCTAGAGTGACAGAAGCTTAAACCCTAGTTTATGCATTGCTTCGTAAGGGGCTGATTTGGATCCACATGTTTCGTGCTATGGTTAGGTTTACCTTAATACTTTTGTTGTAGTTGCGGATGCTTGCAATAGAGGTTAATCATAAGTGGGATGCTTGTTCAAGTAAGAACAACACCCAAGCACCAGTCCACCCACATGTCAAATTATCAAAGTACCAAACGCGAATCATATGAACATGATGAAAACTAGCTTGACGATATTCCCATGTGTCCTCGGGAGCGCTTTTCCTTATATAAGAGTTTGTCCAGGCTTGTACTTTGCTAAAAAGGGATTGGGCCACCTTGCTGCACTTTATTTACTTTTGTTACTTGTTGCTCGTTACAAATTATCTTATCACAAAACTATCTGTTACCACTTATTTCAGTACTTGCAGAGAATACCTTGCTGAAAATTGCTTATCATTTCCTTCCGCTCCTCGTTGGGTTCGACACTCTTACTTATCGAAAGGACTATGATAGATCCCCTATACTTGTGGGTCATCAGTCTACAAAATGATGCTTAACCCGGCTAAGTGTGTTTTTGGAGTCCCATCCGGCAAGCTCTTGGGTTTTTTGGTGTCCAACCGAGGTATTGAAGCAACATCCCTGGCAATTACATCCCTGGCCAAACCAACATGCATCAATGATGTTCAACGGCTGGCGGGTCGTGTTACTCCTTTGAGCTAGTTCATAAGCCGGTTAGGGGAGAAGGTGATGCCTTTGTATCAGATGATGAAGAAAACAGATGATTTTGTTTGGAGCGATGCTGCAAACTCTGCTTTTGAGGATCTGAAGACACAACTTGCTGAGCCACCGGTCCTTGTTGCTCCAGTTGAGAAAGAGCCGTTGTTGTTATACGTAGCCGCCAATTCACGAGCTGTTAGTGTGGCAATTGTGGTGGAGCACAAGGAGGTCGGCAAGGAACATCCGGTTCAACGGCCGGTTTACTACGTTAGTGAGGTGTTAATTGAATCCAAACAACGTTATCCACATAGGCAGAAGCTCGTGTATGGGGTGTTCATGGCGAGCCGGAAGCTTAAACATTATTTTCAGGGTCACCCAATCACTGTGGTTAGCTCTGCTCCTTTCAGAGACATCATTCAAAACAGAGAAGCCACTAGACGAGTCGCCAAGTGGGCCATTGAGCTTGGGTCTCATGGATTGAAGTATGTACCACGTACTGCGATCAAGTCTCAAGCACTGGTTGATTTTATCAATGACTGGACAGAAATGCAGATGCCAGAAGAGAAACCAGACAACACATATTGGACTATTCATTTTGATGGGTCCAGACAGTTGGAAGGCTCGGGGGCTGAAGTTGTTTTAACCTCCCCTCGAGGTGACAAATTTTGTTATGTGTTACGGTTGATGTTTCCTTGCACTAACAATGCAGCAGAGTATGAAGCCTTGCTCCATGGTCTTCGAGTGGCCAAAGAGATGAGCCTGAGCCAGGTCAGGTGTCTTGGCGACTCAGACTTAGTGGCTCAACAGGTATCAGGCAAGTGGGATTCCAAAGACCCTCTCATGGCGGCTTATCGCCGTGAAGTTGATGCAGTTGCAGGACATTTTAAAGGATATCAGGTGGATCATATTGACCATAGGAAGAACGAAGCGGCTGATGCTCTAAGCCGGTTGTGATCTCAATGTAAGCCGGTGCCACGTAACACTTTTTTTGGATGTTTTGCATAACCCGTCTATTAAGTTGCCCACAGAAGAAGATCTAGCTGTTCCTGACCCGGAGGCACAGTTGGTGACGGCCCTTCATGTCATCCTAGATTGGACAATGCCGTTCTTGGCTACATGACCAGGGGTAAGTTGCCAGCGGATGAGACCCTGGCTCGACAGATAACCCGGTGGTCTAAGTCAATGGCGATTTCTGATGGAGAATTATACCATCGCAGCATCTCTGGAGCGTTTCAGCGGTGTGTTTCCCCTGAAGAAGGCCAAGAAATACTTCGTGTGATCCATGAAGGCGATTGTGGTCATCACGCCGGGTCAAAATCTCTGGTGGCCAAGGCTTTTCGTCACGATTTTTGCTGGTTAACGGCTCACGCTGATGCAGAGGACCTAGTCAGCAGATGTGATGGATGTCAAAAGTTCGCACGACAAGCACATGTGCCGGCTCAAGAGCTCCGGATGATTCCAATCACTTGGCTGTTTGCGGTCTGGGGGCTTGAAATGGTGGGACCATTCAAAAGGTATAAGGATAAAAAGACACATCTTTTAGTGGTAGTTGATAAATTCACAAAGTGGGTTGAGGCAGAGCCGTTTAGTAAGTGTGATGCGGCCACGGCGGTTCAGTTCATGAAAAAGGTGATCTTCCGTTTTGGTTTTCCACACAGCATTATCACTGACAATGGCACTAATCTGTCCCAAGGGGCTATGGAGGAGTTTTGTCAGTGTGAGCATATCTGGCTTGATGTTTCTTCTGTAGCTCATCCTCAATCCAATGGTCAAGCTGAGAGAGCGAATCAGGAAATTTTAAAAGGTCTCAAACCCCGGCTTATGGTTCCCTTGCAGCGAACGCCGGGTTGTTGGGTAGAGGAATTACCCTCGGTGATGTGGAGTATCAACACCACACTTAACAGGTCCACAGGTTACACACCTTTCTTCATGGTGTATGGAGCAGAAGTAGTGTTTCCTAGTGACATCTGTCATGACTCGCCCCATGTGGCGGCTTATGTTGAGGCTAATAATGAACAAGCCAGACATGATGCACTTGACTTGTTAGATGAGGAAAGAGACTTATCCGCGGCTCGATCAGCAATTTATCAACAGGACCTGTGTCGTTATCACAACCGCCGGGTTAAGTCCAGGACTTTTCAGGAAGGTGACCTGGTGCTCCGGCTCATCCAGGATTTGTCAGATGCACACAAGTTATCCCCACCTTGGGAAGGATCCTTTGTGGTCAGCAAGAACTTAAACAACGGGTCATATTACCTCATTGACGTTCGATAGCACAAAGACTCACGTAAGTCGGAAGAGGAGACCCGCCGGCTGTGGAACATTGCTCAACTTCGGCCATACTACACCTGAGCCACCGGCTCTCATCATGTACATACTTTAACATTGTATATAACTTGATAAGTAATAAAGCAGGACCATCGGTCTCTTTTCTTTTCAAAGATTACGCATCTTTGTTATTTATTATTTTCAAATGACTATTAAGGAGCTGATCATATTTGAATCAAGTCTAACCTTTTTTGGTCCGGCTTATGATCGTATTCGAATCTAGCTGCAACTATCATGGTCACTTGGGGGCTTCCTGTTCAAACATAGGTCATATTCGAACCAAAGAGAACATAGCTGTCATAACCCTCTTGATCGGCTCAAGGCCAAACTCACTAGGGGGCTTCTTGATCGTATCCGAATCATAGCTTAACCCCTTTTGGGTCCGACTTGGATCGTATTTGAAACAGGGTCATTAAAAACCTCTCAAGGTCATTTGGGGGCTTCCTGTTCAAACATAGGTCATATTCGAACCAAAGAGAACATAGCTGTCGGTACCCTCTTGATCGGCGCAACACCAAAGCCACTGGGGGCTATATGGTCGTATTCGAACCTTAGCTTAACCCCTTTGGTCTGGTTTACTGATCGTATTCGAATCAGAAGCCCCCAACCTTTAAATACAAGATTAAATCATACTTATTACCTGTTATTTGCTTTTTAGTTTTTTATTGTTTCAATTTCACAAATAATTAGCATGATCTTTTTCGCCGGCTGGACTATTTGACAACAAGGCCACCAAGGTAAGATGATCATTAAGTATTCAGAAGCATTGACTTCTTAAAAAGATTGAGTTATCAACTTCATTCCCCGGGTTATTTAAACCGGTGGTCTAAGGATCCAAGGTACAAGAATGGCTATTGTTTATACGCAATTGCCTACTGCATTAACCAAAGGGTTAGTTTCATCCTTGTTCTCTTTTTATATATGTTTTTGTTTTCTATTATGGTAAACGTATTGGCTATAAGCCGGGTGTTTTAACCCGTTCGGTACTAAGCCGACAAGCCAGTTTTTTCTCTTGTATTTACAGGAACAGAGCTGAAGTATTATAGGGACAACCATAAATATGATGCATATATTGACATCAGGAAACACAGAATCACATACAAGTGTTTTATGTGCGATGGCATAAGAAAAGCATGCAGTGTTTTCACAGCTAAACTATTACAAGGCTTTTATAAGCCCATGAAGATGGTTATTGCTCCTCCCTCGCCAGTTCACCGCCCTCTGTTGACTGGAAGCTGGGTTTTGACCAGTCAAAGCCATTCACAGCGACAAATTCTGCTTCTTCGTCAATCAGGCCAACCAGGTCAACTTCCGGGGCAAATGTATTTTCACGAATAGGCGGGATTAAATCTATCACCTTGTACGAGGGAGTTGCCATCTTCTTATTTTCAACATCAAAACCCGGCTGATATTTGTCGATGTTGGTTTCGTCTCCAAGAATAGTCACCTGAGGTCAGACTCCGCGCACGCAAGCCATGAAGTCATCCTGCTCAAAGGGAGATCCGTCTTCCTTCACGGTGGGATATCCTCTGGCCACGTACACCGGGTCTAGATCTGGCACCCAAGCCTTGGAGCAGCTCAGGGCAGTCAAAGACTCGGCTCTCGCACAGGAGCGCTCCACTTCTTGAAACCTGGCGGGTAGGATTGACAGTTTCTTCAAGACGTCGCTGAGCCGGTTGGGTCCTTGATTGGCAGGAGAGATGGCACCAAGTGCCTGTTGTGCGGCAATATACAATTGCTCAACTAAGGTATACACTGCCTTAAGTTTAATCAAATGATCTTGGCTCAGATTCCTGCTTCGTGGGCATGCACATATTTTATAAACAAAGTCAGCTGGCAGCTTATATTCCGGATCAGCAAAAAGTACACAAGATCCAAGACAAACGGCTTACCAAAGATGGCGGCCACCATTTGAGACACCTGGACTTTTAAACTATTCAGCTCTGTTGAAACCTCTTCAAGGGCTGCTTCGGCCTTCTCGGCGCGTTGTGTCAGAAGCGTTTTTTCCTCTGCCCAAGTTTTCTTCTTGGCAGTGAAGCTGGTCTTTAAATTTTCCGTCTCAGAGAGACTTATTTGCAATTTGGAGTTAGCAGACTTGATTTCTGCCTCCTGGCCTGCTAGCCGGGTGTTCGCATCAGTCAATTGCGAGTTTAATTCAGATAAGGCATTATGCAAAAAAACGTACTCAGATGAGTCAAGATTTCGCTTAAGGTTCAAAAATCAAGATTCAAGTCTCAAGTACTTTACAAAAAACCACTTGACACTTGGGGGCTAATGTATGCCAAAACAATTTCTTATGACTCTAAAGACATACTTTAAGTCCCAAGTACTTTACAAAGTAACAACACTTGGCAATTGGGGGCTAATGTCTGCTATTCAGCAAGTTTCTCAAGGTGAAGCCAGATTTGAAGTTCTTTGAATACGGTACAAGACAATTTAAAGTACCAGCTCATTTATGATCAAAATGAACCGGCCCTTGGGGACTACAAGTGAAGCTTTGTTCTATTTTATTGAACTCA
The DNA here is from genome assembly GCF_018294505.1 of Triticum aestivum. Taxonomy (NCBI): domain Eukaryota; kingdom Viridiplantae; phylum Streptophyta; class Magnoliopsida; order Poales; family Poaceae; genus Triticum; species Triticum aestivum. The sequence continues at coordinate 135,053,216 of NC_057794.1, forward strand.
AGAAAAGTTTCAAAGGTAAAAGTCGTGGCCTATATTATAAAGTCTACACATCATTCCGGTTCTCTTATAATCTGAAGACTTGGGGGCTGGCGGAATCTAGATAAGCCGGAAGAACATACTCGTATTTCAGCTGCAACTGTTTGACCATTTCGATCTCTGAGTCGCGACGGGAGTGCACATGGCTGAGATAGCCGGATAAAATATCGTTGGCATTTAGATGATCATAATTGGCAATGTCAAAGCACACTTTCTGCCTCTCCAATGCCTCTTGTTTCACCGTGTGGCGAGCCAGCACGGTTGGATTTCCCGGTTCAATAAAACGGCTCCCGGTGATCAAAACGTCTTGGGCAGACGGTGATGGCGGATTGGCTGAGCTTGATGGTCCAGTTGCGGAAGGATTCACGGTGGTGTCATCAAATGACAGCTCGGGAGGATTTGCTTCTGCATTGACAGGCGGGTCTTCTGGAGTTTCAATTGACGGAGGAGAAGGTGGCCTTGCCGGTTCAGGAGCAAGGACTGGCGGGTCTTCCGCCGGTTTGGTCACCTTGGCTTTCTTAGACTTAGCTTGGCCACTAAGTGAAAGCTTATAGGACTGTCAGGATAAAGAGACAATTTGAAAAACACGGAAGACAAAGGATTTTTTTCTTACCCAGGGGCAGTCTTGAAGGCCGGAAACTGGGTTTGAGACGAGTCGCCAGAAGAGCGAGATACCTCCTGCAAAGATAAGACAAAGTAAGTAATATAAGGAAGGACATCAATTAACAGAAAGTAGAAGACAAAGAAATAAACCTCATCCTGGCGTTTTTGGGGAGTTTGTTGAAGGACAACAGCCGGTTCGTCCTCGGTCCGGGCTTGACGACGGCTCTCATGTTGCTGTTTTTTCAAAAGAAAGTGAGGGTCCAGATAAGCCAAAGGGTGTGAAAACCTTACTTTCCAGGTTACGACTCGAAGTTTCTGTCTTGGCAAATGGGCTGAGTCGGAGGAAATAGTTACCTCTTCTTCCACGGCCTGACTGGCCCCAGTGTTGTCCTGGTAATGATCAGTGTTTATAAGATTATTAAAAAGTTTGCCAAGGGAGTCAAGGGCTACCTCCAACTCAGAAGTATCATCGAGTTTCATCAAATATTCGGCGGTGCTCTTCTTCTTCTTCTTCTTCTTGGACCTCCGGGTCGTTTTCTTGGCGTTTATGGCGGTGGCTCTTGCTTTCTTGGTAGCTTCGTGGTCACATTTAACTTTCCAGAAATCAGATCTGGCCTACAGACAGGTAAAAACAAGATGAAAGGTCAGACAAGTATTAACCAATACGGCTGGGAAAAATACAAAGGAGAGATATCAGAGTGTCCTTACTTCTGGCGCCGGGTTAAGCTTGCAGAAGGGGTTTAACCCGACGATGCTGCAGTCTTCATATTTTCGGTTCACCAGAAGGGTTGACATTGAAACAATATCTTCTTCCGTAACTGAACGGAGCTGTGACGAAGAGAATCATCTGGGCCTCCACCATACTCGTACATCAATTTTGATCGACGGCTTAGAGGTATAACCCACCATGAGATCCAGCAGCGGGTCAGATCAACTTTGGTTAACCCGTTCCCCAACAAAGCATTAATCCTTTCGATGGATGGTATCAACTTCTTGCATTTAGCGACAGTGAATTTGTTAGGAAGTGCAAATTTGGAGTCAAGACGCTCTGAGAGATAACCTGGCAGGGGATGTTCGTTTGCTGCTGAGGTGTCTTGATAATAAAACCAAGTCCGATTCTAGTCTTTGGGATGACTTGGCAAGACTATGAGGGGGAAGACAACGCCCTGCCGACGCTGAATTAAGATGCCTCCAAGATCCAAGCTAAGGCCATTGGTGCACTCATTCTGCCAGTTCAGATAAAAATATTCTCTAAACAGCTCCACGGTCGGCTCTTCCTGAAGGTACACCTCACAGAGCACATGGAAATTGCAGATATTAGATATGGAGTTGGGCCTGATATCTTGAGGGTGGAGTTTGAAAAAGTGGAGGACATCTCTGAAGAACTTTGAGCCGGGCGGTGAAAAGCCACGGTTCATATGGTCAGTAAAAACAATCACTTCGCCGTCTCTTGGATTGGGCCGTTCTTCTTCCGGGTTAGGGGCACAGTAAGACATGATGGTTTTCCCTGGCAAAAACCCTATGGAAAAAACTCCTTCAAGCGTTCCTCGGTTACGGTTGAGGGAACCTAGTTGCAGATGGTTGGCGCTTTGGACGACATGATGTTCAAAAACGAGCTGAAAGAAAGGCAACATGCCGGTTCAATTCAATGGTCAAATTAACAGTTAAATGGTGATAATACAGGGAAGTAATGGCGGCTTAGTTAAGGGCTAATGTCATATAAGGAAAAGTAATCCGACACAGTAAGCCGCCATGACTACAGATATTTGAGAAAAGCAAATTTAGCTAAGTGTTGAGACAAACAAGTTTCCTAACTGCTTGGTATTATTCCAGATCAAATGGCTATTCAAAAATGGGAAAAATTCTAGACCTAAATTTTTTAGCACAGATGAGTCTGTGAGTTCTAATGAGATCTTTGAACCAGAGAAACGGATCTGTGGGCATCAAGAGTAGGCACAAAAACATTACCGCACAAGCATATATATCTTTTTGGATCAAGAAGAGGCATGCGGTGGAAGAACTATGAAGAACTACGATGAACTATGAAGAACATGAAGAAGTCTGGAAACCCTAATGCAGATCTGAGAAGTGAAAAGAACACTTACAACCACGGATCTTCTGCGGAGGTCGCCGCCGTTCTCTGGACCGATTCGGGTTGATGCAGCGGCCAAGGTCGACGGAGACGGAGGAGAAGCGCGACGGCGGTGAGGCTCGAGCAGCAGGAGGGTTGCGAGAGGAAGAAGACGGAGAGAGAGAGATAAGAATGAGGAAGGCCGAGGTGTGCCTATTTATAAGGGAAAATGTGAACAGACGGGCGCGAAAATCGAGGGAGAACCGAATAATGGTTATCCAACTATACAGACGCCTCGATTCTCGGAAGACATTAAAGATGAAGATCCGTTGGGAGATGACGTCATAAAAGTTTTTTGCGTTTTCAAGAGATGACGTCATGGTGGGTTGCAAAAACTTTAGAGAAGATAAGAAGATGGATTTTGTCTAAGTATTGAAGATTGACAAAGAACGAAGTTCAAAGTCGACCTGGGGCCTAATGTTGGGGATATAGCTATCAGTTATGACCTGCCCAGGAGGGGCCGGGTCAGCCCCAAAGGCAAGTTACACAAGAAGCCCAGTAAACATTAAGACGATAGTTCATCAAATATTATAGAAGGCCCAAAGGCCTAGAGGCGGCTTAAGGCCCAATATTGCAAACCGCCGTATGTAAGGAAAGGCATGTAAAGGAAGTCACCGAGCCGGACACGATTAGGAGCCGGCCGAGACTCTGTAGGCCACCAGGCGTCAACCTGTGTATATAAGGGGACGACCCGGTGGAGGTTTAGGGCAGGAAACAAGAGATCGATAACCAAGCCGGCGAGTTAAGCCTCTTGGTGATCGAAACCCCACCAATACCAACACAACTAGACGTAGGCTTTTACCTTCATCGTACGGGGCCGAACTAGTATAAAACCTCTCGTGTCCTTTGTCCCGATTAACCCCTTTAAGGTTCCTAGTTGCGATGGACCTACGACTAAGTCCTTTCTCTAGGACATCTGTCGTGACAACTCCACGAAAGGTCTGATCAGACCGAGTTCTTCTCCATGGGGTTGTGGTGTTCTTTTTGTCAAGAAGAAGGATGGAACGGAACGACACTGTGTCGACTAACGTCCATTGAACAAGAAAACAATAAAGAACAAGTACCCACTTCCCAACATCAATGAGCTTTTCGAGCAACTTAAGGGTGCTCAAGTATTCTCCAAGCTTGACCTCCGTATTGGTTATCATCAGATTCGCATTCGTGAACAAGATATCCCCAAGACATCATTCAGAACAAGCTATGGTTCTTATGAATATGCTGTCATGTCTTTCGGCCTTGTCAATGATCCTCCAACGTTCTCTCGCATGATGAACTTCATCTTCAACCCTCACACAAATGATTTCGTCTTGGTGTATCTCGATGACATCTTGGTCTTTTCCAAGAACAAGGAGGATCATGCCAAGCATTTGAGATTGGTACTCGACAAACTCAGAGAGCATCAATTCTATGCGAAGTTTTAAAAGTGTGAGTTTTGGCTTGATGAGGTTCTCTACCTTGTCCATATCATCTCCGCCAAGGGCATAACTGTTAATCCTGAGAAGGTGTCTGCAATTGTGAATTGGGAACCGCCTCAAAATGTGAAGTAGCTCTGCAGTTTTCTTGGGCTTGCAAGCTATTATCGAAGATTCGTTGAGAATTTATCGAAGATTGCAAAGCCTCTTTCCAACCTCCTCCAGAAGCATGTCAAGTATGTCTGGACGCCTGAATGTGACATCGCTTTCAAAACCCTGAAAGAGAAGTTGGTCACAGCTCCTGTTTTGACTCCTCCTGATGAATCCAAGCCATTTGAGGTTTTCTGTGATGCCTCCCTGCAAGGTCTCGGTGATGTGTTAATGCAAGAGAAGAAAGTTGTTGTATACCTCTCGCCAGTTGAAGCCCAACGAAAAGAACTACCCTACTCATGACCTCGAGTTGGCGGCAGTTGTCCATGCTCTATTAACATGGAGACATCTCTTGTTGGGAAGGAAAGTGGACATTTTCACGCATCATAAGAGCCTCAAGTACATCTTCACTCAACCCAACCTCAACCTCAGGCAGACTCGTTGGGTCGAAATGATTCAAGAGTACAATCCAAGTATTGAATATACTCCAGGCAAGGCCAATGTCATTGCAGATGCTTTGAGCAGGAAGGCTTACTGCAACAGTTTGATTCTCAAGCCATTCCAACCGGACCTTTGTGAAGCTTTCCGCAAACTGAATCTCCAAGTTGTTCCTCGAGGCTTTCTTGCCAACCTCCAAGTCTCTCCTACTTTGGAAGATCAAATTCGTGAGGCACAACTTCTTGATGCCATGGTGAAGAAGGTGAAAAATGGGATCGCCAAGAGCCAACCCAAGTACAAGTGTTATCACCTTGATGACAAAGACACTCTATTCTTCGAGGATCGAATTGTGGTTCCTAAAGGTGATCTACGTAAAGTCATTATAACAAGGCGCACAATTCCCTTCTATCCATTCATCCTGGAAGTACAAAGATGTACCATGACCTCAAGCAGTCATATTGGTGGATCGAATGAAGCGAGAAATTGCTCAGTTCGTGAATGAATGTGATGTCTACAGAAGAGTGAAAGCAGAACACCAACGGCCAGCTGGTCTCCTCCAACCTCTTGCCATTCCAGAATGGAAGTTCGACCATATTGAGATGGACTTCGTGACTGGATTTCCCAAGTCCAAGCATGGAAATGATGTTATCTTTGTTGTCATCGACAAGCTTACTAAAGTGACTCATTTCCTTCCAATCAAAGAATCTATCACAACAGCTCAGTTGGCAAAGCTATACACCTCTAGGATTGTCTCTCTGCACGGCATTCTGCAATTGATATCTTCAGATCATGGAAGCATCTTCACTTCTAAGTTCTGGGACTCCTTCCAAAAGGCCATGGGCACCAACATTCGCTTCAGCACAACCTTCCATCCTCAAACTAGTGGACAAGTCGAGCGAGCCAATCAAATCCTTGAAGATATGCTTAGGGCTTGTGTCATTTCCTTCGATATGAAGTGGGAAGATTGTCTTCCATATGCCGAGTTCTCCTACAACAACAGCTTCCAAGCAAGCTCGGGCAAGGCCCCATTCGAGATTCTCTATGGCAGGAAGTGTCGTACTCCTCTTAATTGGTCAGAGACTAGTGAACGCCAACTTCTTGGCAATGACTTAATCACTGAAGCTGAAGAAATGTGTAAAGTCATCCATGAAAATCTCAAAGTCGCGTAATCACGCCAGAAGAGTTACTATGATAGCAAGCACCATGATTTGGCTTTCGAGATCGCAGACCATGTCTACCTCCGCATCTCTCCAATGAAAGGTACTCGTCCCTTCGGTATCAAAGGGAAGCTTGCCCCTAGATACGTGGGTCCTTTCAAGATCATTGGCAAAAGAGGCGAACTCGCCTATCAACTTGAGCTTCCGTCCAACTTCGCAAACGTGCACGACGTGTTTCATGTGTCTCAGCTTCGCAAGTGCTTCAAGAGTCCTGAACGCACCATCAACTTCGAAGAGATTGATCTCCAAGAAGATCTGTCTTATCATGAGCATCCCGTTGCTATTCTTGAAGAAACTGAGCGCAAGACTCGCAACAAGTCTATCAAATTCCTGAAAGTCAAGTGGTCACACCATTCCGACCGAGAAGCCACCTGGGAACGCGAGGACCACCTCCGTTCTGAATATCCAGAGTTCTTTCAGTCCTAGATCTCGGGACGAGATCCTTTCGTAGTGGTGGAGTGTTGTAACACCCCAGATGTAACTTGTCATATTTGTAACTCCGACTCTGCCATTTTCGGCTCTAAGTTATGAGATTTCCCGTCGTGGTTGGGTTTTGTCTTTGTTTTTCATTTTGTTCTTGTCATGCATTTCATATCATGTCATCATGTGCATCTCATTTGCATACGTGTTCGTCTCATGCATCCGAGCATTTTCCCGTTGTCTATTTTGCAATCCGACACTCCTACGTCCTCCGGCGTACCCCTCTTGTCTCTTTTTGTGAGCTTGTGTTAAACGTTCTCAGAATGGACCGAGATTTTCCAAGTGGCCTGGGTACACCACCAGTAGACCGCCTGTCAAATTTCGTGCCATTTGGAATCTGTTTGATACTCCAATGGTTAATCGGGGAACCGTAAAGGCCTCGTGTGTGTTGTAGCCCAACACCCCTCCAAAGTGTCCCAATAACCCATCCAAACCACTCCCATGTCCTCTGCCGTCGGATCACGATCACGTGGGCAAAAACTACACCTCATTTGGACACTCCTACCTCCTCCCACCTATAAATATGTGCTCCTCGTCCAAATTCCAGGTCCAAAACCCTAATTGTCGTCCCCCGCCGCCACCGGACACGTCCGCCCGCCGTCGCCCAGCCAATCTCCGCCCGCCACGTATCCCACTGCCGTCCTCTACACCGCTGGCCCGGTGAGCTCGGATCAGGCCCACCCGGCCCATTGCCGCAGCCGCGCCCCCGCGCTTCCCCCGCGTGTCCCCGCGCCCAAGCGCCGCCGCCTCGCAAGCCCTCGCCGCTTCTCCGCCGCCGACGCGTCTCTGCCATCGCCTCGCCGGCGCGCAACCACGCGACCGTCACCGGCCGCCTCTCCGGTCACCTCGCCCGCCGCGGACCTCGTCGTACCTTCTCTCCGGCCTTGTCTCCGCCGTCCCCGACGAACTCCGGCCACCGCGGCGTTCTCCGATGAGCTCTCCGGCAAGATCCGACGCGGCCTCAAGACCCGTGCGGGAAACCCTAGATCCATAGAGGTTGACCTCGTTTTTTCCTAAGTCCTTCTCTGCATTATTTTGTGGCCCTGCTCATTGCATCATAACTTCATCACCGTAGCTCCACCTCATGCGCATAATATATAAAAATGTTCATTGTGAGATGCTCTTCATTTCATTCCATTGTGACATGCTTGTTTGAGATCATCTTGATGCCCAAATCATTGATGCAAGAGTGCTTTAAAATGTTAGCTCTTGTTACTTAGCAGATTACGAGGATTTGTCATTTTTGTCACATTTGTTGTGTGCATCTTATGGGCATGAGCTCTACATGTGTTTTGATCTATGCCATGCCATATTTACAGGGGTGCTTGCCATGTATTTTTGTGATCAATGTGGTGACTAGCACAAGCTTGCAAAGTAGCCTTTGCGATATTCCTGATTTCAAGGACTTCAGATTTTGGTAAGTCTTGTGCCTGCTGTTATTTTTATGCCATGTAAACATGATGCTATAGTGAGATCTATGCTGGTTTTGAGTTGCTTCAGTAAGGGTGATTTGGACATATGGTTGTGCTCTATCCATCCATGCCCCTTTTTGAAATTATGGAGTGCTCTAGCATGTCTTAATCTTGCTCTACTTTTGCTATAAAATGTTCCTGGCAGATTGTTTACATGTTAATCAATTTTGCCATGGTTGTTGTTGTTGATCCATGCATGCTATGAACTTGATCTTGCCATGGTTAGCTTCATGAACATGTCATCTTGCTTTTGATATGCTTAGTTTGTCATGCAATGCCTTGTGGTGAGTGAATCGAGCTTGGAAAGATGCCTTCATAATTCTGTTTATGCCATGCTCAGTTTTCTGCTAAGTCTGAATCTGTTAATAAAACTTGCTATGTTTACATGGGTGCCATCATATCTTCTGTGCCTTTTTGGCTCATGATCAGTAAGGGACTTTTGTTCTATGCATTTAGTAGTTTCATGCCATGCCTTTGTTTGCTATGATATGTTCCTGTAGAATGTTGTTTGCTTGCTCTAACATTGCTTCCTGATGTTATTTCTGGCATATTAGTATTTTCACTAAGTCTGTGAAGCTGATATCTGTTGCACTTTTGCCATGCTTGTTTGAACTTGTTCTTGTGTGATTTAGCCACAGATCATTGTTCATGTTTTTTCAAACATCTTTGGTAGATCACTTGCATGTACTTTGTTGCTATGTTGGGGTGAAGTAGCTTAGTTTCTTGTTGCATTCTAGATGGCATCGTGCTGTTAATCGCAGAATTGTGCCATTCTTGTTTTGCTTGCCATTTACAAACCGTGCATCCGATTCCGATAATCTTTATATCGATTTCGACCGAAATCATCTCATCTTTCCAGAGGCACACTTGGTTTGCCAAGTTGATGCCTTGATCATTCTTTTCCTTCCGGAGCACGCATATGCATTGCATATCACATCTTGCATATCATGCCATGTTTTGCATCATGTTGCTTGCGCATTGCACCATGGTTGATTGTTGTTACTTTGTTTGTGTTCTTGCTTTGGGTAAGCTGGGAGACGAGTACATGATCGAGGAGCCTGTTGAGTATGCTTACAAAGATCAAGCTTTCGTCAACTCTGAGAACTTTACAGGCAAGATGACCATACCCTCGAAATCACTTCTATCTTTGCTTGCTAGTTGTTCGCTCTATTGCTATGTCGCGATACCTACCACTTGCTATATCATGCCTCTCATATTGCCATGTCAAGTCTCTAACCCACTTTTGCTAGCAAATCGTTGTTTGGCTATGTTACCGCTTTGCTCAGCCCCTCTTATAGCGTTGCTAGTTGCAGGTGAAGTTGAAGTTTGTTCCTTGTTGGAACATGGATTTTGTTGGGATATCATTATTATATCTTGTTTACTTTAATGCATCTATATACTTGGTAAAGGGTGGAAGGCTCGGCCTTATGCCTGGTGTTTTGTTCCACTCTTGTCGCCCTAGTTTCCGTCATACCGGTGTTATGTTCCTTGATTTTGCTTTCCTTACGCGGTTGGGTGTTATGGGAACCCCTTGACAGTTCGCCTTGAATAAAACTCCTCCAGCAAGGCCCAACTGTGGTTTTACCATTTGCCACCTAAGCCTTTTTCCCTTGGGTTCCGCAGGCTCAAGGGTCATCTTTATTTTAAAAAACCCGGGCCAGTGCTCCTCTGAGTGTTGGTCCAAAACAGAGCCACTTGTAGCGCCACCTCGGGGAAACTTGAGGTTTGGTTTTAGTTGTACATAGTGTTCATCCGGTGTGCCCTGAGAACGAGATATGTGCAGCTCCTATCGGGATTTGTCGGCACATTCGGGTGGCTTTGCTCGTCTTGTTTTACCATTGTAGAAATGTCTTGTAACCAGGATTCCGAGTCTGATCGGGTCTTCTTGGGAGAAGGAATATCCTTCGTTGACCGTGAGAGCTTGTGATGGGCTAAGTTGGGACACCCCGCAGGGTTTTGAACTTTCGAAAGCCGTGCCCACGGTTATGGCAGATGGGATTTTGTTAATATCCGGTTGTAGAAAACCTGACACTTAACTTAATTAAAATGGATCAACCGCATGTGTAGCCGTGATGGTGTCTTGTCGGTGGAGTCCGGGAAGAGAACACGGTCTCGTGTTATGCTTGAACGTAAGTAGCTTCAGGATCACTTCTTGATCACTTTTAGCTTCTCGACCATGCTTTGCTTCTCTTCTCGCTCTCTTTTGCGTAAGTTAGCCACCATATATGCTTAGTGCTTTGCTGCAGCTCCACCTCACTACCCCTTTCCTACCCTTAAGCTTAAATAGTCTTGATCGCGAGGGTGTGAGATTGTTGAGTCCCCGTGACTCACAGATACTTCCAAACAGATGCAGGTGCCGATATTGCCAGTGCAGGGGACGCTACCGAACTCAAGTGGGAGTTCGATGAGGATTCGGGCCGTTACTATGTTTCTTTTCGGGATGATCAGTAGAGGAGCCCAGTTGGGGCGGTTGGCGATCTAGCATTTGGGGTTGTCTTTCTTTATTTTGGTACCGTAGTCGAACCCTGATTGTATTCTAGATGATGTATGATATATTTATGTATTGTGTGAAGTGGCGTTTGTAAGCCAACTCTTTATCCCTTTCTTATTCAGTACATAGGATGTGTAAAGATTACCCCTCTTGCGACATGCCTACCATGCGGTTATGCCTCTAAGTCGTGCCCCGACACGTGGGAGATATAGCCGCATCATGGGTGTTACAGTATGTCATACGAGGAGGTGGTCGTCCAAACGTCCGGTGACCGGTGGGTTTTGGGCGTGCTCCTCTCCGGCATCATCGTCCATACCGTCGATGTCTTCAGAGGCATAATCAAGCATGTCGGTTAGGTCATCGACAGTGGCTATGAAGTGGGTGGTGGGTGGGAAATAAAATTCCCTATTTCCAGCCCCTAGTCCGAGCTGGACGTGATTCAAAAGCGGTTCCTCTGTGATGACAACGGATTGCATTAAGTCTAGAGCCTCGTTTAAGAGCGGGGCTCGGACGGGGTCGGAAGTTTCTGGGCCGAGCTCACATGACGTGGGCTTCCAGGGTTCAGAATTAGTGTCCGGAGAAGAGTCTGGCTTTGCAATGATTTTCGGAGACACTATTCTCTCTGGTTTTCCGGTGTTGAGATCTAAGGCTGCAGCGAGTCCGACAGGCTCTAGACTCCCGTCTTCGGACCTGATGACGCACTCTATATCTAAGGTCGGACGGTGGTTGGGGCCGCGAACCCTTGGAATATCAAATCTCCTCTGGTGTCAGCGACATAGTTTAGATTTCCAAAACTGATCTAGTGACCAGGGGTGTAGCTGTCGATCTGCTCCAGGTGGCCAACCGAGTTGGCATGCAGTGTGAAGCCGCCGAATACAAAGATCTGGCCGGGGAGAAAAATCTCCTTCGTGGTAGCATTGTTGTAGATGATTGATGGAGCCATCGAGCCTTTCGACGACGGCACAGTGGAACTCTCAATGAAGGCACCAGTGTCGGTGTCAAAACCGGCAGATCTCGGGTAGGGGGTCCCGAACTGTGCATCTAAGGATCGATGGTAACAGGAGACAGGGTACACGATGTTTACGTAGGTTCGGGCCCTCTTGATGGAGGTAATACCCTACTTCCTGCTTGATTGACTTTGATGAGTATAGGGGTTACAAGAGTTGATCTACCACGAGATCATAATGGCTAAACCCTAGATGTCTAGCCTATATCATTATGACTGTACTTGCCTCTATGGACTAAACCCTCCTATTTATATAGACACCGGAGGGGACTAGGGTTTGTACAGAGTCGGTTTACACAGAAAGGGATCTTCATATCTACACGCTAATCTAGCCTTCCACGCCAAGGAGAGTCCCATCCGGACATGGTGAAAGTCTTTCGTCTTGTATCTCCACGGCCCATTAGTCCGGCCCGTATCACATTGCCCGGACGCCCGAGGACCCCATAATCCTGGACTCCCTCACTCCCCCTCCTTTATATACATGGGCAGGGGGCACCCAAAGGACAACAGACAATCTATTAGCCATGTGCGGTGCCCTCCTCCACAGTTCAACACCTCGGTCATATTGTCGTAGTGCTTAGGTGAAGCCCCGTGCCGGTAACTTCATCATCACCATCACCACGCCGTCGTGCTGACAGAACTCTCCTTCATCATTGTGCTGAAAGTGTGCTGAACACGGAGGTGTCGTATGTTCGGTAGTTGGATCGCGAAGACATTCGACTACATCAACCGTGTTACTAAACGCTTCCGCTTTCGGTCTACGAGGGTACGTGGACAAACTCTCCCGTCTCGTTGCTATGCTTCTCCTATCTTGTGTGATAGTAGGATTTTTTTAATTACTACCTTCCCCAACAGTGGGATCAGAGCCAGGTCTATGCGTAGATGTTATATGCACGAGTAGAACACAAAGAGTTGTGGGCGATAATAGTCATGCCGCTTACCACCAACGTCTTACTTTGATTCGGTGGTATTGTTAGATGAAGCGACCCGGACCAACATTACATAACCACGTTCATAAGACTGGTTCTACCGACGTGCTTCACACATAGGTGGCTGGCAGGTGTCTGTTTCTCCAACTTTAGTTGAATCGAGTTTGACTACGGCCGGTCCTTGTTCAAGGTTAAAACAGCACACTTGACAAAAAATTGTTGTGGTTTTGATCCGTAGGTAAGAACGGTTCTTGCTAGAAGCCGGTAGCATCCACGTAAAACTTGCAACAACAAAGTAGAGGACGTCTAAGTTGTTTTTGCTGGGCATGTTGTGATGTGATATGGTCAAGATGTGATGAGATATAAATTGTTGTATGAGATGATCATGTTTTGTAAAAGTTATTGACAAGTGGCAGGAGCCTTATGGTTGTCGCTTTATTGTATGAAATGCAATCGCCATGTAATTGCTTTACTTTATCACTAAGCAGTAGCGGTAGTCATAGAAGCAATAGTTGGCGAGACTACAATGATGGTACAATAAAGATCAAGGTGTCAAGCCAGTGACGATGGAGATCATGACGGTGCATTGGAGATGGAGATTAGAGGCACAAGATGATGATGGCCATATCATGTCACATATTTTGATTGCATGTGATGTTTATCTTTTATGCATCTTATTTTGCTTAGTACGGTAGTAGCATTATAAGATGATCCCTACCTAATTTCAAGGTACAAGTGTTCTCCCTGAGTATGCACCGTTGCTACAATTCGTCATGCCGAGACACCAAGTGATGACCGGGTGTGATAAACTCTATGTTCACATACAATGGGTGCAAGCCAGTTTTGCACGTGCAGAATACTCGGGTTAAACTTGACGAGCCTAGCATATGCAGATATGGCCTCAGAACACTAAGACCGAAAGGTCGAACGTGAATCATATAGTAGATATGATCAACATAGTGATGTTCACCATTGAAAACTACTCCATCTCATGTGATGATCGGACATGGTTTAGTTGATATGGATCACGTGATCATTTAGATGACTAGAGGGATGTTTATCTAAGTGGGAGTTCATAAGTAATATGATTAATTGAACTTTAATTTATCATGAACTTAGTACCTGATAGTATTTGTATGTCTATGTTGTTGTAGATCAATGGCCCGTGCTACCGTTCCTTTGAATTTTAATGCATTCCTAGAGAAAGCTAAGTTGAAATATGATGGTAGCAACTACACGGACTGGGTCCATAACCTGAGGATTATCCTCATTGTTGCACAGAAGAATTACGACCTGGAAGCACCACTAGGAGCAAGACCCGCTGCAGGAGCAACTCTAGATGTTATGAATGTCTGGCAGAGCAAAGTTGATGACTACTCGATAGTTCAGTGTGCCATGCTTTACGGCTTAGAATCGGGACTTCAAAGACGTTTTGAACGTCATGGGGCATATGAGATGTTCCAAGAGTTGAAGTTAATATTTCAAGGAAATGCCCGAGTTGAGAGATATAAGTCTCCAACAAGTTCTACAACTGCAAAATGGAGGAGAATAGTTCTGTCAGTGAACACATACTCAGAATGTCTGGGTACCACAGCTAAGAGTTAATCTTACTGATGATAGTGTCATTGATACAGTTCTTCAATCACTGCCACCAAGCTATAAAGGCTTCATGATGAACTATAATATGCAAGGGATGGAAAAGACAATTCCCGAGCTCTTCGCGATGCTAAAGGCTGTGGAGGTAGGAATCAAGAAGGAGCATCAAGTGTTGATGGTTAACAAGACCACTAGTTTCAAGAAAAAGGGCAAAGGGAAGAAGGGGAGCTTCCAGAAGAACAGCAAGCCAGTTACTGCTCAAGCGAAGAAGCCCAAGTCTGGACCTAAGCTTGAGACTGAGTGCTTCTACTTCAAAGGGACTGGTCACTGGAAGCAGAATTGCCCCAAGTATTCGGTGGATAAGAAGGATGGCAAAGTGAAAGGTATATTTGATATACATGTTATTGATGTGTACCTTACTAATGCTCACAGTAGCGCCTGGGTATTTGATGCTGGATCTATTCCTAATATTTGCAACTCGAAACAGGGGCTACGGAGTAAGTGAAGATTGGCTAAGGACAAGGTGACGGTGCGCGTGGGAAATGTTTCCAAAGTTGATGTGATCGTCGTCGGCACGCTACCTCTACATCTACCTTCGGGATTAGTTTTAGACCTAAAAAACTGTTATTTGGTGCTAGCGTTGAGCATGAACATTATATCTAGATCTTGTTTAATGCTAGACGGTTATTCATTTAAATTAGAGAATAATGGTTGTTCTATTTATATGAGTAATATCTTGTATGGTCATGCACCCTTGATGAGTGGTCTATTTTTGTTCAATCTCGATAGTAGTGATATACATATTCATAATATTGAAGCCAAAAGATGCAAGGTTAATAATTATAGTGCAACTTATTTGTGGCACTGCCATTTAGGTCATATTGGTGTAAAGCGCATGAAGAAACTCCATGCCGATGGGCTTTTGGAATCACTTGATTATGAATCACTTGATACTTGCGAACCATGCCTCATGGGCAAGATGACTAAGACTCCGTTCTCTGGAACAATGGAGCGAGCAACTGACTTATTGGAAATAATACATACTGATGTATGCGGTCCAATGAGTGTTGAGGCTCGTGGCGGGTATCGTTATTTTCTGACCTTCACAGATGATTTAAGTGGATATGGGTATATCTACTTAATGAAACATAAGTCTGAAACATTTGAAAAGTTCAAAGAATTTAGAGTGAAGTGGAAAATCATCGTAACAAGAAAATAAAGTTTCTACGATCTGATCATGGACGTGAATATTTGAGTTATGAGTTTGGTCTTCATTTGAAACAATGTGGAATACTTTCGCAACTCACGCCACCTGGAACACCACAACGTAATGGTGTGTCTGAACGTCGTTACCGTACTTTATTAGATATGGTGCAAATTATGATGTCTCATACTAATTTACCGCTATTGTTTGGGGTTATGCTTTAGAGACAGTTGCATTCACGTTAAACAGGGCACCATCTAAATCCTTTGAGATGACACCATATGAACTATCGTTTGGCAAGAAACCTAAGCTGTCGTTTCTTAAAGTTTGGGGCTGCGATGCTTATGTGAAAAAGCTTCAACCTGATAAGCTCGAACCCAAATCGAAGAAATGTGTCTTCATATGATACCAATAGAGACTGGTGGGTACACCTTCTGTCACAAATCTGAAGGCAAGATATTCGTTGCTAAGAACGGATCCTTTCTAGAGAAGGAATTTCTCTCAAAAGAAGTGAGTGGGAGGAAAGTAGAACTTGATGAGGTAATTGTACCTTCTCCCAAATTGGAAAGTAGTTCATCACATAAATCAGTTCTAGTGATTCCTACACCAATTAGTGAGGAAGCGAATGATGATGATGATTATGAAACTTCTGATCAAGTTACTACCGAACCTCGTAGGTCAACCAGAGTACGATCCGCACCAGAGTGGTACGGTAATCCTGTTCTGGAGGTCATGTTACTTGACCATGACGAAGCTACGAACTATGAGGAAGCGATGATGAGACCAGATTCCGTGAAATGGCTTGAGGCCATGAAATCTAAGATGGGATCCATGTATGAGAACAAAGTGTGGATTTTGGTTGACTTGCCCGATGATCGGCAAGCAATATAGAATAAATGGATCTTCAACAAGAAGACTGACGCTGATGGTAATGTTACTGTCTACAAATCTCGACTTGTTGCGAAAGGTTTTCGACAAGTTCAAGGAGTTGACTACGATGAGACCTTGTCACCAGTAGCGATGCTTAAGTCTGTCCGAATAATGTTAGCTATTGACGTATTTTATGATTATGAAATTTGGCAAATGGATGTCAAAATTGCATTCCTTAATAGATATCTTAAAGAAGAGTTGTATATGATGCAAGGTTTTGTTGATCCAGAAGGTGCTAACATAGTGTGCAAGCTCCAGTAATCCATTTACGGATTGGTGCAAGCCTCTCGAAGTTGGACTATATGCTTTGATAGTGTGATCTGCTTATATATTAGGCATCAAGATCTATAGAGATAGATCAAGACGCTTAATTGGACTGTCACAAAGCACAAAACTTGATAAAGTTTTGAAGAAGTTCAAAATGGATCAGTCAAAGAAAGGGTTCTTGCCTATGTTACAAGGTGTAAAGTTGAGTCAGACTCAATGCCCGACCACTTCAAAAGATAGAGAGAAAATGAAAGTCAATCTCTATGCCTCAACCATAGGTTCTATCATGTATGCGATGCTGTGTACCAGACCTGATATGTGCCTTTCTATAGGTTTAGTAGGGAGGTACCAAAGTAATCCAGGAGTGGACCACTGGACAACGGTCAAGAACATCCTGAAATACCTGAAAAGGACTAAGGATATGTTTCTCATTTATGAAGGTGACAAAGAGCTTGTCATAAATGGTTACGTCGATGCAAGCTTTGACATTTGGATGAATCTAAGTCACAAACCGGATATGTATTTATATTGAATGGTGGAGCTGTCAGTTGGTGCAGTTCCAGGCAGAGCGCTGTGGCGGGATCTATGTGTGAAGCGGAGTACATAGCTGCTTCGGAAGCAGCAAACGAAGGAGTGTGGATGAAGGAGTTCATATTCGATCTGGGTGTAATACCTAGTGCATCGGGTCCAATGAAAATCTTTTATTACAATACTAGAGCAATTGCATTGGCGAAGGGATCCAGATTTCACAAGAGAACCAAACACATCAAGAGACGCTTCAATTCCATCCGCGATCAAGTCAAGGAGGGAGACATAGAGATTTGCAAGATACATATGGATCTGAATGTTACAAACTCGTTGACTAAGCCTCTCTCACGAGCAAAACATGATCAGAACCAAGACTCCATGGGTGTTAGAATCATTACTATGTAATCTAGATTATTGACTCTAGTGCAAGTGGGAGACTGAAGGAAATATGCCCTATAGGCAATAATAAAGTTGTTATTTATATTTCCTTATATCATGATAAATGTTTATTATTCATGCTAAAATTGTAGTAACCGGAAACTTAGTACATGTGTGAATACGTAGACAAACAGAGTGTCCCTGGTATGCCTCTACTTGACTAGCTCGCTAATCAAAGATGGTTAAGTTTCCTGACCATAGACATGTGTTGTCATTTGATGAATGAGATCACATCATTTGAGAATGATGTGATGGACAAGACCCATCCGTTAGCTTGTCATTATGATCGTTTAGTTTTATTGTTATTGATTTCTTCATGATTTATACATATTCCTCTGACTATGAGATTATGCAACTCCCGAATACCGGAGGAACACCTTGAGTGCTATCAAACGTCACAACGTAACTGGGTAATTATAAAGATGCTCTACAGGTGTCTCCGATGGTGTTTTTTGAGTTGGCATAGATCAAGATTAGGATTTGTCACTCCGTGTATCGGAGAGGTATCTCCGATGCACAACACTATAAGCCTTGCAAGCAATGTGACTAATGAATTATTTACAGAATGATGCATTAAGAAATGAGTAAAGAGACTTGCCAGTAACGAGATTGAACTAGGTATGATGACACCCACGATCGAATCTCGGGCAAGTCACATACCAATGACAAAGGGAATGACGTATGTTGTTATGCGGTTTGACCGATAAAGATCTTTGTAGAATATGTAGGAGCCAATATGAGCATCCAGGTTCTGCTATTGGTTATTGACCGGAGATGTGTCTCGGTCATGTCTACATAGTTCTCAAACCCGTAGGGTCCGCACGCTTAATGTTCGATGATGATTTGTATTATGAGTTATGTGATTTGTTGACCGAAGTTTGTTCGGAGTCCTGGATGAGATCACGGACATGACGAGGAGTCTCGAAATGGTCGAGAGGTAAAGATCAATATATTGGAAGGTTATATTCGGACATCGGAATGGTTCCGAAGTGATTCGGGTATTTTTCGGAGTACCGGGAGGTTACCGGAACCCCCGGGGAAGTATTGGGCCTTCATGGGCTTTAGTGGAAAGGAGAGAAGGGCTGCAAGGGGTGGTCACGCCCCCCACGGCAAGTCTCAACTGGACTAGAAGGGGGCGGTGTCCCCCTCTTTCCTTCTCCCTCTCTTCCTCCTTCCCTCTCTCCCCTCTTGGAAAAGGAAGGGGAGTCCAACTAGGATTGGGAATCCTAGTTGGACTCCCCTATGGTGCGCGCCCCCCTTGGTCGGCCTCTTCCTCCCCCCTCCTTTATATACGTGGGCAGTGGGGCACCACAAAGGACAACAGACAATCTCTTAGCCATGTGCGGTGCCCTCCTCCATAGTTCAACACCTCGGTCATATCGTCATACTGCTTAGGTGAAGCCCTACGCCGGTAACTTCATCATCACCGTCACCACGCCGTCGTGCTGATGGAACTCTGCCTCGTCCTCAACTAGATCAAGAGCTCGAAGGACGTCATCGTGTTGAACGTGTACTGAACATGGAGGTGCCGTACATTCGGTACTTGGATCGGTTGGACCGTGAAGACGTTCGACTACATCAACCGCGTTACTAAACGCTTCCGCTTTCGATCTATGAGGGTACTGATACATCTCCAACGTATCTATAATTTTTGATCGCTCCATGCTATATTATCTACTATTTTGGACATTATTGGGCTTTATTATCCACTTTTATATTATTTTTGGGACTAACCTATTAACCGGAGGCCTAGCCCAGAATTGCTGTTTTTTTGCCTATTTTAGGGTTTCGAAGAAAAGGAATATCAAACGGAGTCCAAACGGAATGAAACCTTCGGGAACGTGATTTTCTCACTGAACATGATCCAGGAGACTTGGACCCTACGTCAAGAAACAAAGGAGGAGGCCATGAGGTAGGGGGCGTGCCTACCCCCCCAGGCGCGCCCTCCACCCTCGTGGGCCCCCTGTTGCTCCACCGACGTACTCCTTCCTCCTATATATACCTATATACCCCCAAACGATCAGATACGGAGCCTAAACCCTAATTCCACCGCTGTAACTTTCTGTATCCACGAGATCCCATCTTGGGGCCTGTTCCGGAGCTCCGCCGGAGGGGGCATCCATCACGGAGGGCTTCTACATCAATACCATAGCCCCTCCGATGAAGTGTGAGTAGTTCACCTCAGACCTTCGGGTCCATAGTTATTAGCTAGATGGCTTCTTCCCTCCTTTTGGATCACAATACAATGTTCTCCCCCTCTCTTGTGGAGATCTATTCGATGTAATCTTCTTTTTGCGGTGTGTTTGTTGAGACCGATGAATTGTGGGTTTATGATCAAGTTTATCTATGAACAATATTTGAATCTTCTCTGAATTATTTTATGTATGATTGGTTATTTTGCAACTCTCTTCGAATTATCAGTTTGGTTTGGCCTACTAGATTGATCTTTCTTGCAATGGGAGAAGTGCTTAGCTTTGGGTTCAATCTTGCGGTGTCCTTTCCCAATGACAGTGGGGGCAGCAAGGCACATATTGTATTGTTGCCATCAAGGATAACAAGATGGGGTTTTCATCATATTGCATGAGTTTATCCCTCTACATCATGTCATCTTGCTTAAGGCGTTACTCTGTTTTCATGAACTTAATACTCTAGATGCATGCTAGCTAGCGGTCGATGAGTGGAGTAATAGTACTAGATGCAGGCAGGAGTCAGTCTACTTGTCTTGGACATGATGCCTATATACATGATCATACCTAGATATTCTCATAACTATGCTCAATTCTGTCAATTGCTCAACAGTAATTCGTTCACCCACCCTAAAATACTTATGCTCTTGAGAGAAGCCGCTAGTGAAACCTATGGCCCCCGGGTCTATCTTCATCATATTAATCTTCCAATGCTTAGTTATTTCCTTTTCTTTTTACTTTGCTTTTATTTTACTTTGCATCTTTATCACAAAAATACCAAAAATATTATCTTATCATATCTATCAGATCTCACTCTTGTAAGTGACCGTGAAGGGATTGACAACCCATTATCGCGTTGGTTGTGAGGAGTTATTTGCTTTGTGTAGGTACGAGGGACTCGCGTGTAGCCTCCTACTGGATTGATACTTTGGTTCTCAAAGACTGAGGGAAATACTTACGCTACTTTGCTGCATCATCCTTTCCTCTTCAAGGAAATCCAACGCAGTGCTCAAGAGGTAGCAAGAAGAATTTAGGGCGCCGTTGTCGGGGAGGTTTGCGCAAGTCAAGATTTGACTCCTGACAACGAGCCATTTCTGGCGCCGTTGCCGGGGAGTCTACGCGAAAGTCAATATACCAAGTACCCATCACAATCCTTATCTCCCGCATTACATTATTTGCCATTTGCCTCTCATTTTCCTCTCTCCCACTTCACCCTTGCCACTTTATTCGCCCTCTCTCTCTATCCGCCCTCTCTTTTTCCGTTCGCCTCTTTTTCGTTTGCTTGTCGTTATGGCTAGTCCCTTATCTTCTCCGTTGTCTCCCGAGAATGAAATTCTAAATTTTAAGCAAAGGGAGGGAGAAAATCTAAAAGACGCTTGGTATAGAATTTGCAATGCTCAAAATAGATCTACCAGGAAGCAATCTACTTCCGTTCTTCTTCGCAATTTTTATGTAGGCGCTACTCCTTGGCACAGATATGTCCTTGATACTATTACCAGAGGGAACTTCTTGGGTAGCCATACTTTTGATTCTTATAATGATATGATAGATTTGTTTGGCTCACCCCCTCTTTTGGTTAATGGAACTGTATTAACTTTGGAGCATGTAATGCAAAGGCTCGAAATTATTGAAAATAAGGTTGCTACCGTAGAGTTAATTTAAAATTTGGATAAAAAGATCCACAACCGAATCTCTCAATATGGATCTAAAGTAGGAGTCACTTTGAAAAATATTAAAGAGAAGGAACCCATAGTTAATGAGAAAATAAATCACGATTCCACTAGGATCGATAAACTTGAGGATACTATTACCAACTTGGGAACCGCTTTATTTTCCATAAAGAATACTCCAATTCCTCCCACTAAAATTTTCAAGCTTATGTATGTTCCTAAAAATAAGGGTGAATCCTCTAGTAAGGAAACTGTGCATCTCAAATCTATAAGTATTCATCCCAATCTTTTTGCTATCATTAAGGAACCATTTGTTACAAATGAATTTTTCGATATTGTGCCTAAAAGTTTGATAATCAATAAAAAGAAAGAAATTCCTAAAGATGGTAGATGCCTCATTGAAGAATTGCCAACCAAAGATGACAATACCTAGATCTATCCTTGCTTTTTATGCCCAGCTAGGGGCGTTAAACGATAGCGCTTGTTGGGAGGCAACCCAATTTTGTTTTTATTCCTTGATTTTTGCTCCTGTTTAGTAATAAATAATTTACTTAGACTCTGTTTTGGTTGTGTTTTTGTGTTTAATTAGTATTTGTACCAAGTAGAACCGCTGGGAAGACTTGGGGAAAGTCTTGATATCTTGCTGTAAAAAACAGAAACTTTAGCGCTCACGGGAACTGCTGCCATTTCTATTTGGAAAGAGCTATTTAGTTAATTATTTTTGCAGATGATTAATAGATAAATTCCTCACGTCTATCAATTTATTTTAGAATTTTTAGGGTTCCAGATCTTGCGCTAGCTACAGATTACTACAGACTGTTCTGTTTTTGACAGATTCTGTTTTCCGTGTGTTGTTTGCTTATTTTGATGAATCTATGGCTAGTAAAATAGTTTATAAACCATAGAGAAGTTGGAATACAGTAGGTTTAACACCAATATAAATAAATAATGAGTTCATTACAGTACCTTGAAGTGGTCTTTTGTTTTCTTTCACTAACGGAGCTCACGAGATTTTCTACTTTAAGTTTTGTCTTGTGAAGTTTTCAAGTTTTGGGTAAAGATTTGATGGATTATGGAACAAGGAGTGGCAAGAGCGTAAGCTTGGGGATGCCCATGGATGACCGAAGATAATCTAAGGACACCTAAAAGCCAAAGCTTGGGGATGCCCCGGAACGCATCCCCTCTTTCGTCTACTTCTATCGGTAACTTTACTTGGAGCTATATTTTTATTCACCACATGATATGTGTTTTGCTTGGAGCGTCTTGTATGATTTGAGTCTTTTCTTTTTACTTTAACATAATCATCCTTGTTGTACACACCTTTTGAGAGAGCCATACATGATTTGGAATTTGTTAGAATACTCTATGTGCTTCACTTATATCTTTTTGAGTTATATAGCTTTGCTCTAGTACTTCACTTATATCTTTTAGAGCACAGTGGTGGATTTGTTTTATAGAAACTATTGATCTCTCATGCTTCACTTAGATTATTTTTAGAGTCTTAAATAGCATGGTAATTTTCTTAAATAATCCTAATATGCTAGGTATTCAAGATTAGTAAAAAAATCTTATGAGTGTTTTGAATACTAAGAGAAGTTTGATGCTTGATGATTGTTTTGAGATATGGAGGTAATAATATTAAAGTTGTGCTAGTTGAGTAGTTGTGAATTTGAGAAATGCTTGTGTTGAAGTTTGCAAGTCCCGTAGCATGCACGTATGGTAAACGTTATGTAACAAATTTGAAACATGGGGTGTTCTTTGATTGTCCTCCTTATGAGTGGCGGTCGGGGAC
Organism: Triticum aestivum; assembly: GCF_018294505.1. Lineage (NCBI taxonomy): Eukaryota > Viridiplantae > Streptophyta > Magnoliopsida > Poales > Poaceae > Triticum > Triticum aestivum. The sequence continues at coordinate 135,076,192 of NC_057794.1, forward strand.
GAGCGATGGTCTTTTCCTACCAATCTATCCCCCTAGGATCATGCGTGTAGTGCTTGGTTTTTGATGACTTGTAGATTTTTGCAATAAGTATGTGAGTTCTTTATGACTAATGTTGAGTCCGTGGATTATACGCACTTTCACCCTTCCATCATTGCTAGCCTCTTCGTTACCGTGCATTGCCCTTTCTCACATTGAGAGTTGGTGCAAACTTCGCCGGTGCATCCAAACCCCGTGATATGATACACTCTTTCACACATAAACCTCCTTATATCTTCCTCAAAACAGCCACCATACCTACCTATTATGGCATTTCCATAGCCATTCCGAGAAATATTGCCATGCAACTTTCCACCATTCCGTTTATCATGACACATTCATCATTGTCATATTGCTTAGCATGATCATGTAGTTGACATAGTATTTGTGGCAAAGCCAACGTTCATAATTATTTCATACATGTCACTCTTGGTTCATCGCATATCCTGGTACACCGCCGGAGGCATTCATATAGAGTCATATCTTGTTCTAAGTATCGAATTGTAATTCTTGAGTTGTAAGTAAATAGAAGTGTGATGGCCATCATTCATAGAGCATTGTTCCAAAAAAAGGAAGGCCAAAAAAGAAGAAAGGCCAAATATATATATATAAGGGACAATGCTACTATCCTTTGCCACACTTGTGCTTCAAAGTAGCACCATAATCTTCATGATAGAGAGTCTTTTGTTTTGTCACTTTCATATACTATTGGGAATTTTTCATTATAGAACTTGGCTTGTATATTCCAACAATGGGCCTCCTCAAGTGCCCTAGGTCTTCGTGAGCAAGCAAGTTGGATGCACACCCACTTAGTTTCTTTTGTTGAGCTTTCATATATTTATAGCTCTAGTGCATCTGTTGCATGGCAATCCCTACTCCTTGCATTAACATCAATCGATGGGCATCTCCATAGCCCATTCATTAGCCTCGTTGATGTGAGACTTTCTCCTTTTTGTCTTCTCCACATAACCCCCATCATAGTCTATGCCACCCATAGTGCTATATCCATGGCTCGCGCTCAAATATTGCATGAAAGTTTATAGGTTTGAGATTACTAAAGTATGAAACAATTGCTTGGCTTGTCATCGGGGTTGTGCATGATGAGAGCATTCTTGTGAGACGAAGATGGAGCATGACTAAACTATATGATTTTATAGGGATGAACTTTCTTTGGCCATGTTATTTTGAGAAGACATAATTGCTTAGTTAGTATGCTTGAAGTATTATTATTTTTATGTCAATATGAAATTATCTTGAATCTTTCGGATCTGAATATTCATACCACAATTAAGAAGAATTACATTAAAATTATGCCAAGTAGCACTCCACATCAAAAATTCTGTTTTTATCATTTACCTACTCGAGGACGAGCAGGAATTAAGCTTGGGGATGCTTGATATGTCTCCAACGTATCTATAATTTTTGATTGCTCCATGCTATATTATCTACTGTTTTGGACATTATTGGGCTTTATTATCCACATTTATATTATTTTTGGGACTAACCTATTAACCGGAGGCCAGCCCAGAATTGCTGTTTTTTGCCTATTTTAGGGTTTTGAAGAAAAGGAATATCAGACGGAGTCCAAACGGAATGAAACCTTCGGGAACGTGATTTTCTCACCAAACATGATCCAGGAGACTTGGACCCTATGTCAAGAAACAAAGGAGGAGGCCACGAGGTAGGGGCGCCTACCCCCCCCCCTAGGCGCGCCCTCCACCCTCGTGGGCCCCATGTTGCTCCATCGATGTACTCCTTCCTCCTATATATACCTACGTACCCCCAAACGATCAGATACGGAGCCAAAAACCTAATTCCACCGCCATAACTTTCTGTATCCACGAGATCCCGTCTTGGGGCCTGTCCCGGAGCTCCGCCGGAGGGGGCATCCATCACGGAGGGCTTCTACATCAACACCATAGCCCCTCCGATGAAGTGTGAGTAGTTCACCTCAGACCTTCGGGTCCATAGTTATTAGCTAGATGGCTTCTTCTCTCTTTTTGGATCTCAATACAATGTTCTCCCCCTCTCTTGTGGAGATCTATTCGATGTAATCTTCTTTTTGCGGCGTGTTTGTTGAGACCGATGAATTGAGGGTTTATGATCACGTTTATCTATGAACAATATTTGAATCTTCTCTGAATTCTTTTATGTATGATTAGTTATCTTTGCAAGTCTCTTCGAATTATCAGTTTGGTTTGGCCTACTAGATTGATCTTTCTTGCAATGGGAGAAGTGCTTAGCTTTGGGTTCAATCTTGCGGTGTCCTTTCCCAGTGACAGTAGGGGCAGCAAGGCACGTATTGTATTGTTGCCATCAAGGATAACAAGATGGGGTTTTCATCATATTGCATGAGTTTATCCCTCTACATCATGTCATCTTGCTTAAGGCGTTACTCTATTTTCATGAACTTAATACTCTAGATGCATGCTGGATAGCGGTCGATGAGTGGAGTAATAGTAGTAGATGCAGGCAGGAGTCGGTCTACTTGTCTCGGACGTGATGCCTATATACATGATCATACCTAGATATTCGCATAACTATGCTCAATTCTGTCAATTGCTCAACAGTAATTTGTTCACCCACCGTAAAATACTTATGCTCTTGAGAGGAGACACTAGTGAAACCTATGGCCCCCGGGTCTATCTTGATCATATTAATCTTCCAATACTTAGTTATTTCCTTTGCTTTTTACTTTGCTTTTATTTTACCTTGCAACTTTATCACAAAAATACCAAAAATATTATCTTATCATATCTATCAGATCTCACTCTCGTAAGTGACCGTGAAGGGATTGACAACCCCTTATCGCGTTGGTTGCGAGGAGTTATTTGCTTTCTGCAGGTATGAGGGACTCGCACGTAGCCTCCTACTGGATTGATACCTTGGTTCTCAAAAAATGGGGGAAATACTTATGCTACTTTGCTGCGTCATCCTTTCCTCTTCAAGGAAATCCAACGCAGTTCTCAAGAGGTAGCAGGTACGTGGACACACTCTCCTATCTCGTTGCTATGCTTCTCCAAGATAGATCTTGCGTGATCGTAGGATTTTTTTTGAATTACTACGTTCCCCAACAATTGCAGTAACCACTCATAGCAGGGCTCCTGATGTGCCACTCCTTCATTACTTGATTGACCACCAAATCTGAATTGCCGCAGACCATCAGGCGACGGACGCCGAGTGAGATGGCCATGTGCAACCCATATAGAAGTGCTTCATACTCAGCTTCATTGTTTGAGGAGTCAAAGTGAATCTGGAGGACAAAACTGAGCTTGTCGCCTCTTGGGGACACCAGGATTACTCCAACACCAAATCCATTCATCATCTTGGACCCAAAGAACATAGTCCAATGTTTTGAGTGAACTTTAGTCAGCTGCTGCTGCTCAATCCACTCGGCCGGAAAATCTGCTATTGCCTAAGACTTGATTGGTTTCTTTGCCTCAAACTTGATATCCAAAGGAAGGAGTTCAATCGCCCACTTGGCCACTCGACCGGTTGCATCTCGATTGTTCAAAATTTATGATAATGGAGCGTCACTAACGACTAAAATCGAGTGGTCTGCGAAGTAATGTGCAACTTTCTTCGTGGTCAAATAAATCCCGTAAACAAGCTTCTGGTAATGCGGATACCTTTGCTTGGACGGAGTCAAGACTTCATAAATATAGTACACTGGGCGTTGAACTTCGTAGGCTTTGCCTTCTTCTTCCCGCTCGACTATGAGCACTGTGTTGACAACTTGTCTAGTGGCTGCGATATATAATAATAGAGGCTCTTTGCTGACTGGGGCAGCAAGCACCGACTGGGTGCAAAGTAGGGCTTTGAGCTCTACAAATGCTGCTTCGGCTTCGGGAGTCCACTCGAACTTGTCAGATTTCTTCATCGGTTGGCAAAGAGGCAATGCCTTTTCACCAAGATGAGAGATGAATCGAATCAATGCAGCCAGACAACGAGTAAGCTTCTGAACATCCTGCACACGCACAGGGCATTTCATTCAGAGAATCGCTCCAATCTTTTCTGGGTTTGCATCGATTCCTTGTTCAAAAACGAGAAAACCGAGCAACTTACCGCCTGGGACTCTGAATGTGCACTTCGATGGACTGAGCTTATCATATCTTCTTAAGTTGGCAAATGTTTCAGCGAGGTCAGTCAGCAGGTCCGAACCCTTACGTGACTTGACCACAATATCATCCATGTATGCTTCCATGTTCCGACTAATTTGAGTGAGCAGGCACTTCTGAATCATGCGCATGAACGTGGCGCCATCATTCTTAAGACCAAAGGGCAAGGTAACATATCAAAAGCACCCGAACGGGGTGATGAAGGCTGTTTTTATTTCATCGGATCCATACAGTCGCATCTGATGGTACCTAGAATACACATCCAAAAAGGACAATTGCTCACATCCCGTAGTTGAGTCGACAATCTGGTCGATGCGGGGGAGAGGAAAATGATCTTTCGAGCAAGCCCGATTAATGTGCTTGAAATCAATACACATACAAAGTGAATCATCTTTCTTGGGGACTGTCGGTGTCAAAACTGGCGGATCTTGGGTAGGGGTCCCGAACTATGCGTCTAGGGCGGATGGTAACAGGAGGCAGGGGACACGATGTTTTACCCAACTTTGGGCCCTCCTGATGGAGGTAAAACCCTACGTCCTGCTTGATTTATTCTTGATGATATGAGTATTACAAGAGTTGATCTACCACAAGATCGGAGAGGCTAAACCCTAGAAGCTAGCCTATGGTATGATTGTATGTTGTCCTACGGACTAAAACCCTCCGGTTTATATAGACACCGGAGAGGGTTAGGGTTACACAAGGTCGGTTACAAAGGAGGAGATATACATATCCGTATTGCCTAGCTTGCCTTCCACGCCAAGTAGAGTCCCATCCGGACATGAGACAAAGTCTTCAATTTGTATCTTCATAGTCTAACAGTCCGGCCAAAGGATATAGTCCGGCTGTCTAGAGTCCCCCTAATCTAGGACTCCCTCAGTAGCCCCTGAACCAGGCTTCAATGACGATGAGTCCAGCATGCAGTGTTGTCTTCGGCATTGCAAGGCGGGTTCCTCCTCCGAACACATCACAGAAGAGTTTGAATACAAGGATAGTGTTCAACCCTGCAAAATAAGTTCCACATACCACCGTAGAGAGAATAGTATTCCCACAAATCTAATCTGCTGACTTGTTTTGGCAACATGACATTAAGCCATGGCCCGGTGATTATTCGAACCGTTTCCTTTAACTAGCCCCGCACATAACGCGAGGCAGTTTTTTGACACGTCTTGTCAAAGCAGAGATCGTGTCCCCCTTATTACGGGATTCTCATCAATACGGGCGTGGGTAACCCAACCGCGCCATCGATTACGGTGCTTGGGGGATAAGCGAGTTTTACGAGGTTAGTGGGGGCACATAGTTTCGGCCGCCCTTATAAAGGGACAAGGTTTAACCTTTTTCTATCCACGCCTTCTTCCTCCCTGCTCATCCACTCTTGCGCACGCGAGCTCCAGTGCCCAAGTCCGCATTTCCCACCTCAACCTTATCCAACCATGTCCGGAGCGGGAGGCAGGTGGCTGGTTTCCTCCGTCACGGAGGGACACATCAAGAAGCTGAGGAGAGCCGGATACCTGCCCGACGACATCGCGCACCGGCTCCCAGATGAGGGGCAGCTTATCCCCACCCCCAGGCCCCACGAGAGGGTAGTGTTCCTTACCCATTTCCTCCGCGGACTGGGATTCCCTCTCCACCCATTCGTCTGGGGGCTCATGTTCTACTACGGCCTAGATTTCCACGATCTGGCCCCGAACTTCATCCTCAACATCTCGGTGTTTATCATCGTGTGCGAGGCATTCCTCCGCATCAAGCCCCACTTCGGCTTATGGCTGAAGACTTTCAATGTCAAGACGAAGGTAGTGAGTGGCCGCCAGGCAGAGTGCGGAGGCGCCATGGTGGGCAAGCTTCCCAACGTCACATGGCTCCAGGGCTCCTTCGTGGAGACCATAAAGAGGTGGCAATCGGGGTGGTTCTATATCACCGAACCGCGTGACCCTGCATGGGCAGCGGCCCCCGAGTTCCGATCTGGCATCCCCACGCGGCTCACCTCCTGGCAAGAGAAGGGCCTGTCCTGGGGTTGTTCGGGAGAGCTGACCGGACTCCAAACATGTATCCAAAACATGGTGAGTAAGAAGCTCAAACTCGTCAACGTAGTCCAGGTCATGCTCATCCGCCAGATCCTCCCGTGTCAACAATGGGCTTTCAACTTGTGGGAGTTTGACCTGGCCCAGCACCAAACTCTGAACAGGCTCTTCGACACAACACACGAGGATGCCTGGAAGGTGCTATTCAAGGGTGCCGAGGTTCCCCCTCCCACTACCGAGGATCACGGATTCTGCGCGAAGCGCCAAGCCAGCGCGGTAAGTTGTTTTACCTCTTATAGGATACTTGTTTTTCATAGTTTGACTCTATGCGGGATCTAAGCTCCCGTACCTTTGACATGACTGGCAGGAGACGACCGGACAGATCGACTGTCCGGCTCCTTTGCCCGAAGGTCCAGCAGACGATCTCCTGACGGAGATGCTAACTCCGGCTCCTTACAAGGTGCCAGAGAAGACCAAGAAGGCCAAGGGAACCCGAAAGAGTTCCCAGCGCCAGGTGATATCGGACTCATCGTCCGAGGACTCCTTGGCGCACTCCTCCCACGAAGACGAGGAGGAAGATGAAGATGCTCCCGCTCCAGTCGGGGGAGACAAGAAAAGGAAGGCCGCCCCAACTGGGGGGGCCGAAGGGTCCAAGAAGGGAAGGACTCTCCTTCCGGACAGTTCCACCACCGCTGCCAAAGGCGAAGACGAGTGGCTGCCCAGGGCCAAGACCCTGGGGAAGTCGTAAGTATTCGGATACCAGAGTAACTCATAGCATTCCTTTGTCGCACTGCTTCTCCTAACGCCGAATTATGACTCGCCACGAGCCCGTATCGACGTATCGTCGGACGGCTCCCTGGGCTCGTCGGATATGGATAGCAATCCACTTCCGACCGCCACCTCCCCTTGCCCTACGGACAACGCTGAGGTATTGTCTCATGAGGCACCGGGTCGAGGGGAGACAGTTCCGGAGGCGCCTCAAGGCGACCTTCCGGACTCCGGGAGCAGAGGGGACAAGGCCCCCGAGGGCTCCGAGTTCGGCCCTCAGCCGAACACCACGCTGGAACCTCCAGTGGTTCCGGACTCGGGCAGGCGGCCTCCTTCCAAGAGGGGCAAGACGTCTGCGCCGGTGACCTCTGTCCATCTAGAGGCACCGGACAATCTGCTGGGAGTGCTTCGCAGCGCTTCCATCGACGAGGAGCACCGCACTATTATGAGTGCGGTGGTCCAGAAGGTTCAGTCCGCCAAGAGCGGACTGACTGAAGCCTGTGCCAGCCTTCTAATAGGCTTTGAGGTAAGTGTTTGAAATATAGGAAAAATATCACCGCATAGACAGTAGCCCCTGATGCTCTGTTCGGTGTTCAAAAAGAAAAGCCGAATAGAGGATCAAACAACATCACAGGAGTCTAACATAAGTATGTCTATATGCGTATGCAGGCTTCGCTGTTGGCCGCTGCCGCATAGACTGCGAAGGTTGCCGCATTGAAGCAGGACCTCGAGGGGTCCAAGAAAGAGCTCGGCCTTGCCAAGAGGCAGCTCGAGGAGAACAAGGGTAAGTAATACCCTATCTATAGATATGTATATATAAAAGAAGACGCGATTGCAAAATAACAGGATCATTGTATATTTGCCAAGGGCCACGACCAAGGTGGCGACCCTGAAGCAAGCGCTATCCGAGGCCGAAGAAAAAGCGGCCAAGGAGCACACCGAGCGGGAAAGGCAGGAGGCACGGGTGGGCGAGGTGCAGCAAGAGCTCCAAGCTCTCGTGTCGAAGCATGAGGCGTTGGAGCGTGACTCGAAGACGCGAGAGTTCGAGCTTGCCGCGGCCCTCGAAAGCGCGAAAAATGCCAAGGCTGAAGCCCAGAAGGCCCTCCAGGAGATTGATGCGATGAAGAAGATAGCGGCGGGTAAGGCATTCTATATGCAAAGCAAGCATGTGAAAGTAAATTACCTGTTACTTACCCGAATCCGGAGCTCTCCAGGAGCATTCGCAGATTTGCCCCGCAGCATGTCGGATGCCGCACAGTTTTACCAGGCCGAGGAGGGAAGCTCATCGTAGAAGCTGTTCTGGTCTCAGTATACTGGGACCGAACACCCGATGCCTCTGAGCGACCAGCTAAAGCAGCTGGTCGAGCTACACAAGGTGACCGAACAGGCCATGAAGGGCTTTATAGTCTGGCTGTGGCCTGGCGACGCCCTTCTGAACAACTACTTCGGCCTGGTGAGGCGGCTTGTGGATGCCTGCCTATAGCTGGAAGTCGTCAAGCGGTCCGTCTGCATCGAAGGTGCACGTCGGGCTTTCGCCCGTGCGAAGGTGCAATGGGCCAAGCTAGACGCCGTGAAGCTGATCAAGGAAGGGCCGCTGCAGGGCAAGGAGCATCGCCGCCCCGAGATGTACTATGAGGGTGTCCTGAAGGGTGCCCATCTCGTAGCGGACGAGTGTGCAAAAGATGTAATATTTGAATGAACTTGCTCGTGTAATCCTGTATTATGAAAACTTGCTCATATGCGCTATGCAATGCTTGTTTGAATTTAAAATATTACCTTATGTTCGGCTGTTTATCAAATCTGAGAGATGGCTAGTCGTTGGCTTCTGCCCCCATGCCACGAGTGTTGGGGTGTTCGGGATAAACCTGAGCACTCTTGTTCCCATTTTTGGGTCCTTTGAGGGAGGCGCTCAGCACAACGAACAAGGCGATCGGACTATAATGCGTTATCACTCTCACTTAGCCATAGAATTCTATAATTTTAAATTTCGGCGAAGCCCCTAGTATTCGGAAGGCCGAATTCGGGGCGTGATACACGCCTTAAGCTGGACAGGGCCGACTCCTCGCTCTATGCGGCATAAGTCTTTAAGGACTCAAAAACCTCTCGAACAGCGACCAGTCTCTCGCATTATCATGACAGTCAGTTTTAGCTTTCTCTACTGAGGTGCTTAGCCTAGCCAAACCGGGGCACAATCGTAGTAGTTCTTCCAGTGCTACCTTAGCCGATATAGCGGAACATAAGGTACCAAAACATGGGAGCCGGGCAAACCCAACTATTGACCCAAGACATGATTCGGAGCTGATGCATATAATGCTATAAGTTCGGGGTGACGCACTTGTCAAAGTGTCCAGACTTCTCACACCATATTGTGGGGTACTTAAGCCGCTGGTGTATTGGCCGTACCAGAGTGTACGGGTGCTGGATGTCACGAATGAACATATATATATATATATATATATATATATATATATATATATAAGAAGAATGCAATAAAAGCCTTAATGCAATGCATTGTTTATTAAAAACGTGCGTTAGAGCAGAATGATACAGGTAGTGCGATAAGCAAAAAGTAGGACTATGTCCCCTCCAAGGGCAAGCTGAGGAATAATATTAAAGCAAGTATTTCACTCGTTATCGTAATCCACCTGGGAGTTCCATGGTGTGATGTAGCTTTCTGCCTCCTTGGTTGCTGCATCATGTGTTTGGCAATCATGCTGCCCGACAGGGTTTCTAGAGATTAATGTCCTGAAAGAGAGAAAGATAACAAAGCGGGAAGCCCCTAGTGCGGTTTAAGCCGCGTCTTGGGGCGTGCCGTAGTCGTGCCCCCTCCCTACCTGTGCCCATGGTATTTTTAGTGCGTAATTATGTACGCGTGGCACGAGTTTCGCCGTTTGGCTTGGGCCGGGGTGGGGCCGCATTGCTATGCAAGCTTGGAACGTGCCAGGCGGTCCTGTTGCTGATTACTCCGGGCGCGCTTGAAGGTGTTCGGGTCCTTAAACGCCAAACTAGTGGATTGCCTTGAGAGGCTGCTTTGCGCTTCCGCTGCAAGGGCCGCAGTGTGCTCCTCCGTTCGGAGAGAGCGCTCTGTGTTTCCATTAACTGTAATGACCCCCTGAGGTCCTGGCATCTTGAGCTTGAAGTATGCATAATGCGGTACCGCATTGAATCTTGCAAATGCGGTTCGCCTGAGCAGTGCATGATAACCACTGCGGAACGGGACTATATTGAAGATTAACTCTTTGCTTCAGAAGTTATCCGGGGATCCGAAGACCACTTCCAGTGTGACTGAGCCTGTGCAATGGGCCTCTACACCTGGTATGACGCCTTTAAAGGTCGTTTTTGTGGGTTTGATCCTTGAGGGGTCTATACCCATTTTGCGCACCGTGTCCTGGTAAAGCAGGTTCAGGCTGCTGCCGCCATCCATAAGGACTCGAGTGAGGTGAAATCCGTCAATAATTGGGTCTAAGACCAGTGTGATGAATCCGCCATGACGGATATTAGTGGGGTGGTCCCTGCGGTCGAAGGTGATCAGACAGCAGGACCATGGGTTGAACTTTGGGGCGACTGGCTCCAACGCATATACGTCCCTGAGCGCACGCTTCCACTCCCTCTTGGGGATGTGGGTTGCGTATATCATGTTCACCGTCCGCACTTGTGGAGGGAACCTCTTCTGTCCTCCGGTATTCGGCTGCCGGGATTCCACCTCGTCATCTCTATGTGGCCCCTTATCTTTGTTTTTGGCAATTAACTTGTCGTCCTGCTTGAACACCCAACAATCCCTATTGGTGTGGTTGGCTGGCTTGTCGGGGGTGTCGTGTATTTGACACGAGTGATCGAGTATACGGTCCAAACTAGACGGGCCCGGAGTGCTTCTTTTGAATGGCTTTTTCCGCTGACCGGGTTTAGAGCCTTTGAATCTGGCATTAACTGTCGTATCCTGGGTATTGTCGCTGTTAATGCGGCGCTTATGTTTGTTGCAACGTGACCTGCAACTGCCGTCCTTGGTATCCGAAGTACCATGGTTCTTTGATATGTTGTTACTGCGAGCCAGCCAGCTGTCTTCTCCCGCACAAAAGCGGGTCATGAGTGTCGTGAGGGCTGCCATAGATTTCGGCTTTTCCTGACCAAGGTGTCGGGCTACCCACTCGTCGCGGATGTTGTGCTTGAAAGCTGCTAGAGCCTCTGCATCCGGATAGTCGACGATTTGATTTTTCTTTGTTAGGAACCGTGTCCAGAATTGCCTGGCCGATTCCTCTGGCTGCTGAATTATGTGGCTCAAGTCATCGACATCTGGTGGTCGCACATAAGTGCCCTAAAAGTTGTCGAGGAATGCGGCTTCCAGGTCTTCCCAACACCCAATGGATTCTGCTGGCAAGCTGTTGAGCCAGTGCCGAGCTAGTCCTTTAAGCTTGAGTGGGAGGTATTTGATGGCATGTAGATCGTTGCCACGGGCCATGTGGATATGAAGGAGATAGTCCTCAATCAATACAGCAGGATCTATCGTGCCATCGTATGATTCAATATTGACGGGTTTGAAACCCTCTGGGATTTGATGATCCATTACTTCATCTGTGAAGCATAGCCGGTGTGCGGCGCCTCTGTATTGGGCTATATCAGGACACAGCTCGAATGAGTTTTGTCTATTGTGTTCGGCCTGGCCGGATTTACTTTTACTATATTCGGCGTGACGGTTATCGTCTCGTGTCGTGGGGTGCCCACGCGATCCGTAGATCGATCTTGTTTGCCTTGCTTTGTCCTCTAGTACGTCTCGCAGGTCTGGCGTATTTCCCCATGCCTTTTTATTTGAATGGCGTTAGGGTGTAGGCTGAGCTTTTGGCTGGAATGCCTCTCTATCGCGGCCACGAGGTGGCTGATCAGCCGCGTCATATGCTTCTTCCTCCACTCGGAGTAGCAACCTTCATTTTGGGTAACTCTTGGAGGGGCGTTCGAGTTTATATTCCTTAGCCGTGAGGACTTCAGTCCATCTGTCAGCTAGCAGATCTTGATCAGCTTGAAGCTGCTGCTGCTTTTCCTTAAGGCTATTTGCCATGGCTATAAGCCGGCGCTTGAAGCGCTCTTGTTCAACGGGATCCTCTGGCACGACGAATTCGTCATCGTCGAGGCTTGCCTCGTCTTCGAAGGGGGGCATGTAATTATCATCCTCCGCCTCTCCATCTCCCGCTCTCTCTGGAGGGCTGGCCTCTCCATCCTCCTGTCCTAGATCGTCCTGGAGGGGATTGTTGCCATCTTCGGCACTATCCGGAGTGTTATTATCTCCTGTGTCGATATCACCACTTTTGCTTTGGCGGGACTTAGAGCGGTGCCGCTGATGTCGGCACTTGGGTTGCTTCGCTGTCTCGTCGCCATTGCCTTCTTCGGGTGTGTCCATCATGTATATATCGTATGATGAGGTGGTTGTCCAATGCCCAATGGGCAGTGGTTCCTCTTCGTCTCCCGCATCGTCGTCCGTACCATCGATGTCTTCAGAGTCGAAGTCGAGCATGTTGGTTAAGTCGTCGACAGTGGCTACTAAGTGGGTGGTGGGTGGGCAGCGAATTTCTTCGTCGTCCGCATCCCAATCCTGTCGGTCATAGTCCGGCCAGGACTCTCCTGACAAAGAGAGAGACCTTAGTGAATTCAGTATGTCGTCGAAGGGCGAGTGCTAAAAGATATCCACGGCAGTGAACTCCATGATCGGCGCCCAATCATATTCCATTGGCAGGGGCGCGGATGGTCCAGAGTCCGGAGAAGAGTCCGGCGATGGGGAGTCACGGGCCTCGCGAAGGATAAGGTTGGTGTTCGGTTCGATCTCCGTTGAGGCTGCCGCCTCCACGCCGGGGTCTAACCACCCGCCCTTGGATGGCGCAATTGGCTCCGATTTAAAGGTCGGGGCGGCTGTAGGTGCGGTCTCCAGGACACTATTCGATGGCAGAGCTAAATCATGCCCATCGTGACAGCGTGGCGCACTCGGCAGGGGCTCGAATCCGTCGAAGATCAAGTCTCCGCGGATATCGATTGTGTAGTTTAGGCTTCCAAACCTGACCTGATGGCCAGGGGCGTAGCTTTCAATTTGCTCCAGATGGCCAAGCGAATTGGCCCGTGGTGCAAAGCCACCGAATACAAAAATCTGTCCGAGGAGAAAAGTCTCACCCTGGAATGCATCACTAACAATGATCGAATGAGCCATCAAGCCTGATGATGACGACACATAGGAACTCTCAATGAAAGCACCAATGTCGGTGTCAAAACCGGCAGATATCGGGTAGGGGGTCCCGAACTTTGCGTCTAGGGCGGATGGTAACAGGAGGCAGGGGACATGATGTTTTACCCAGCTTTGGGCCCTCCTGATGGAGGTAAAACCCTATGTCCTGCTTGATTTATTCTTGATGATATGAGTATTACAAGAGTTGATCTACCACGAGATCGGAGAGGCTAAACCCTAGAAGCTAGCCTATGGTATGATTGTATGTTGTCCTACGGACTAAAACCCTCCGGTTTATATAGACACTGGAGAGGGTTGGGGTTACACAAGGTCGGTTACAAAGGAGGAGATATACATATCCGTATTGCCTAGCTTGCCTTCCATGCCAAGTAGAGTCCCATCCGGACACGAGACGAAGCCTTCAATCTTGTATCTTCATAGTCTAACAGTCCGGCCAAAGGATATAGTCCGGCTGTCTGGAGACCCCCTAATCCAGGACTCCCTCAGGGACCATGACAACATTGGCGAGCCACTCAGAGTGGTATATCTCACGGATGAACTCAGCTGCCAGAAGCCGAGCTACTTCTTCACCAATTGCCTTCCTCCTCTCCACGGCGGACCGATGGAGATGTTCCTTGACCGGTTTTACATTGAGGTCGACGTGCAAACGGTGCACAACCAGTCCCCTGGGTACACCTGGCATGTCAGATGGTTTCCATGCGAAGATGTCCTAGTTCTCACGGAGGAACTGGATGAGCGCTTATTCCTATTTGCTGTTGAGTGTTGTTCAGATGTGGGTCGGAGCAGCATTGGGATCAATCGGGTGAATATGAACAGACTTTGTCTCACCGGCCGACTAAAATGCGGACTCTGAAGCAGGCTTCTTAGCTCGCAACAAATCACTCGGATCTGCATTTTTGTTGTATTCTTCCATCTCTACTGCTGCCATCTGTTCATCGGCAATCTTTGAGCCGTTCTGGAGGCACTCTTCCGCACTTTGCCGATTCCCTGTGACTGTGATCACGCCTCTAGGACCAGGCATCTTCAACTTGAGGTACACGTAACATGGACGAGCCATGAAACGAGCATATGTGGGCCTGCCCAGAATAACATGGTAGGCACTGTGCCACCACCTCAAACGTCAACTTTTCCTCGCGGTACTTCTTTGAATCACCAAAAACCACATCAAGAGTGATCTGACTGAGTGAATCTGCTTTCTTTCCTAGGATGACTCCATGGAATCGCTTGTTGAAGGAAATATGCCCTAGACGCAATAATAAAGTTGTTATTTATATTTTCTTATAACATGATAAATGTGTATTATTCATGCTAGAATTGTATTAACCGGAAACTTAGTACATGTGTGAATATATAGACAAACAAAGTGTCACTAGTATGCCTTTACTTGACTAGCTCGTTAATCAAAGATGGTTAAGTTTCCTAGCCATAGACATGAGTTGTCATTTGATGAACATGATCACATCATTAGAGAATGATGTGATTGACTTGACCCATCATTTAGCTTAGCACTACGATCATTTCGTTTATTGCTAATGCTTTCTCCATAACTTATACATGTTCCTATGACTATGAGATTATGAAACTCCCGAATACCGGAAGAACACTTAGTGTGTTATCAAATGTCACAACGTAACTGGGTGATTATAAAGATGCTACAGGTGTCTCCGATGGTGTTTGTTGAGTTGGCATAGATCGAGATTAGGATTTGTCACTCTGGTTGTTGGAGAGGTATCTCTGGGCCCTCTCGGTAATGCACATCACTATAAGCCTTGCAAGCAATGTGACTAATGAGTTAGTTGCGGGATGATGCATTACGGAACGAGTAAAGAGACTTGCCGGTAATGAGAATGGACTAGGTATGATGATACCGACGATTGAATCTTGGGCAAGTAACATACCAATGACAAAGGGAACAAACGTATATTGTTATGCGGTTTGACCGATAAAGATCTTCGTAGAATATGTAGGAACCAATATGAGAATCCAGGTTCCGCTATTGGTTATTGACCGGAGATGAGTCTCGGTCATGTCTACATAGTTTTCGAACTCGTAGTGTCCGCACGCTTAACGTTCGATTATGATATGTATTATGAGTTATGTGATTTGATGTACCAAAGATAGTTCGAAGTCTCAGATGTGATCATGGACATGACGAGGAGTCTCGAAATGTTCAAGACATAAATATTGATATATTGGAAGGCTATGTTTGGACTCAGGCATTTTCTGGAGTATCGAGGGGTTACTGGAACCCCCCGGGGAGTTAATGGGCCTTAATGGGCCATGGCGGGAGAGAGCAGGAGGCAGCCAAGTGGGAGGCGCGCGCCCCCAAGCCCAATCCGCATTGGTAAGGGGGCCCGCCCCCCTCCCCGTCTCTCCGTCTCCCTCTTCCTTCTTCTCCTACTCCAACTAGGGAAGGGGGGAAACCTACTCCTACTAGGAGTAGGAATCCCCCCTTGGGGCGCGCCATAGGAGGCCGTCCCTCCCCTCCTCCACTACTTTATATACGAGGGAGGGGGCACCCCATAGACACACAAGTTGATCTCTTAGCCATGTGCGGTGCCCCCCTCCACAGATTTCCACCTCGGTCATATTGTCGTAGTGCTTAGGCGAAGCCCTGCATCGGTAACTTCATCATCACCGTCAACACGCCGTCGTGCTGACGAAACTCTCCCTCGGCCTCAGCTGGATCTAGAGTTCGAGGGACATCACCGAGTTGCATGTGTGTAGATCGCGGAGGTGCCGTGCGTTCGGTACTTGATCGGTTAGATCACGAAGACGTTCGACTACATCAACCGCGTTACTTGACGCTTCTGCTTTCGGTCTACGAATGTACGTAGACACACAATCCCCTATCATTACTATGCATCCCTAGATAGATCTTGCATGATCGTAGGATTTTTTTTTTGAAATACTACGTTCCCCAACAGTGGCATCCGAGCCAGGTCTATGCGTAGATGTTATATGCACGAGTAGAACACAAAGGAGTTGTGGGCGTGGGTATATACATATTGCTTACCGTTAATAGTCGATTCTTCATTCAGCGGTATTGTTGGATGAAGCGGCCCGGACCGACATTACATGACCGCATTCATGAGACTGGTTCTACCGACGTGCTTTGCACACAGGTGGCTGGCGGGTGTTAGTTTCTCCAACTTTAGTTGAATCGGATTCAATGAACAGGGTTCTTTCTGTAGATAAAAAAGCAATCACTATACCGCATTGTGGTTTTTGATGCGTAGGTAAGAACGGTTCTTGCTAAGCCCGTAGTAGCCACGTAAAACTTGCAACAACAAAGTAGAGGACGTCTAACTTGTTTTTGCAGCGCATGTTGTGATGTGATATGGTCAAGATGTGATTATATAAATTGTTGTATGAGATGATCATGTTTTGTAACACAGTTATCGGCAACTGGCAGGAGCCATATGGTTGTCGCTTTATTGTATGAAATGCAATCGCCATGTAATTGCTTTACTTTATCATTAAGCGGTAGCGATAGTCGTAGAAGCAATAGTTGGCGAGACGACAACAATGCCACGATGGAGATCAAGGTGTCAAGCCGGTGATGATGGTGATCATGACGGTGCTTTGGAGATGGAGATCAAAGGCACAAGATGACGATGGCCATATCATATCACTTATATTGATTGCATGTGATGTTTATCCTTTATGCATCTTACTTTGATTAGTTCAACGGTAGCATTATAAGACGATCTCTCACTAAATTTTAAGATATAAGTTTTTTCCCTGAGTATGAACCGTTGCGACAGTTCTTCGTGCCTAGACACCACGTGATGATCAGGTGTGATAAGCTCTATGTTCACATACAACGGGTGCAAGCCAGTTTTGCACACGCAGAATACTCGGGTTAAACTTGACGAGCCTAGCATATGCAGATATGGTCCCGGAACACTGAGACCGAAAGGCCGAACGTGAATCTTATAGTAGATATGATCAACATAGTGATGTTCACCATTGAAAACTACTCCATCTCACCTGATGATCAGACATGGTTTAGTTGATATGGATCATGTGATCACTTAGATGATTAGAGAAATGTCTATCTAACTGGGATTCTTAAGTAATATGATTAATTGAACTTTAATTTATCATGAACTTAGTACCTAATTGTATTTTGCATGTCTAGGTTGTTTTAGATAAATGGCCCGTGCTATTGTTTCGTTGAATTTTAATGCGTTCCTAGAGAAAGCTAAGTTGAAAGATGATGGTAGCAACTACACGGATTGGGTCCATAACTTGAGGATTATCCTCATTGCTGCACAGAAGAATTATGTCCTAGAAGCACCGCTAGGTGCCAAACCCGCTGCAGGAGCAACTCCAGATTTTATGAACACCTGGCAGAGCAAAGCTGATGACTACTCGATAGTTCATTGTGCCATGATTTACGGCTTAGAACCGGGACTTCAACGATGTTTTGAACATCATGGAGCATATGAGATGTTCCAGGAGTTGAAGTTAATATTTCAAGCAAATGCCCGGATTGAGAGATATAAAGTCTCCAATAAGTTCTATAGCTGCAAAATGGAGGAGAATAGTTATGTCAGTGAACACATACTCAGAATGTCTGGGTACCACAACCACTTGACTCAGCTGGGAGTTAATCGTCCAGTTGATACTCACTGCCACCAAGCTACAAAAGCTTCGTGATGAACTATAATATGCAGGGGATGGATAAGACAATTCCTGAGCTCTTCGCAATGCTAAAGGTTGCGGAGGTAGAAATCAAGAAGAAGCATCAAGTGTTGATGGTCAACAAGACCACCAGTTTCAAGAAGAAGGGCAAAGGGAAGAAGGGGAACTTCAAGAAGAACGACAAGCAAATTGCTGCTCAAGTGAAGAAGCCCAAGTCTGGACCTAAGCCTGAGACTGACTGCTTCTACTGCAAAGGGACTGGTCACTGGAAGCGGAATTGCCCCAAGTATTTGGCGAATAAGAAAGATAGCAAAGTGGAAGGTATATTTGATATACTTGTTATTGATGTGTACCTTACTAATACTCGTAGTAGCGCCTGGGTATTTGATACTGGTTCTATTGCTAATATTTGCAAATCGAAACAGGGGCTACGGAGTAAGAGAAGATTGGCTAAGGACAAGGTGACGATGCGCGTGGGAAATGGTTCCAAAGTCGATGTGATCGCCGTCGGCACGCTACCTCTACATCTACCTTCGGGATTAGTTTTAGACCTGAACAATTGTTATTTGGTGCCAGCGTTAAGCATGAACATTATATCTGGATCTTGTTTGATGCGAGACGGTTATTCATTTAAATTAGAGAATAATGGTTTTTCTATTTATATGAGTAATATATTTCATGGTCATGCACCCTTGATGAGTGGTCTATTTTTACTAAATCTTTATAGTAGTGATACACATATTCATAGTATTGAAGCCAAAAGATATAAGTTTAATAATGATAGTGCAACTTATTGGTGGCACTGCTATTTAGGTCATATTGGTGTAAAGCGCATGAAGAAACTCCATGTTGATGGGCTTTTGGAATCACTTGATTAGGAATCACTTGATGCTAGCGAACCATGCCTCATGGGCAAGATGACTAAGACTCCGTTCTCCGGAACAATGGAACGAGCAATAGACTTATTGGAAATAATACATACTGATGTATGCGGTCTGATGAGTGTTGATGCTCGTGGAGGGTATCATTATTTTCTGACCTTCACGGATGATTTGAGCAGATATGGGTATATCTACTTGATGAAACATAAGTCTGAAACATTTGAAAAGTTCAAAGAATTTCTGAGTGAAGTGGAAAATCATCGTAACAAGAAAATTAAGTTTCTACGATCTGATCGTGGAGGTGAATATTTGAGTTATGAGTTTGGTGTTTATTTGAAACAATGCGGAATAGTTTCGCAACTCACGCCACCTGGAACACCATAGCGTAATGGTGTGTCCGAACATCGTAACCACACTTTATTAGATATGGTGCGATCTATGATGTCTCTTATTGATTTACCGCTATCATTTTGGGGTTATGCTTTAGAGACGGCTGCATTCACGTTTAATAGGGCACCATCGAAATCCGTTGAGACGACACCATATGAACCGTGGTTTGGCAAGAAACCCAAGTTGTCATTTCTTGAAGTTTGGGGCTGCGATGCTTATGTGAAAAAGCTTCAACCTGATAAGCTCGAACCCAAATTGGAGAAATGTGTCTTCATAGGATACCCAAAGGAGACTGTTGGGTACACCTTCTATCACATATCCGAAGGCAAGATATTTGTTGCTAAGAATGGATCCTTTCTAGAAAAGGAGTTTCTCTCGAAAGAGGTAAGTGGGAGGAAAGTAGAACTTGATGAGGTAACTGTACCTGCTCCCTTATTGGAAAGTAGTTCATCACAGAAATCAGTTCTAGTGATTCCTACACCAATTAGTGAGGAAGCTAATGATGATGATCATGAAACTTCTAATCAAGTTACTACCGAACCTCGTAGGTCAACCAGAGTAAGATCCGCACCACAGTGGTATGGTAATCCTGTTCTGGAGGTCATGTTACTTGACCATGATGAACCTATGAACTATGAGGAAGCGATGATGAGCCCAGATTCCGCAAAATGGTTTGAGGCCATGAAATCTGAGATGGGATCCATGTATGAGAACAAAGTGTGGACTTTGGTTAACTTGCCCGATGATCGGCAAGCCATAGAGAATAAATGGATCTTCAAGAAGAAGACAGACAATGACGGTAATGTTACTGTCTACAAATCTCGACTTGTTGTGAAAGGTTTTTGACAAGTTCATGGAGTTGACTACGACGAGACCTTCTCACTCGTAGCGATGCTTAAGTTCGTCCGAATCATGTTAGCAATTTTCGCATTTTATGATTATGAAATTTGGCAAATGGATGTCAAAACTGCATTCCTTCATGGATATCTTAAAGAAGAGTTGTATATGATGCAACCAGAAGGTTCTGTCGATCCAAAAGGTGCTAACAAAGTGTGTAAGCTCCAGCGACCCATTTATGGATTGGTGCAAGCATCTCGGAGTTGGAATATACGCTTTGATAGTGTGATCAAAGCATATGGTTTTATACAGACTTTTCGAGAAGCCTGTATTTCCAAGAAAGTGAGTGGGAGCTCTGTAGCATTTCTGATATTATATGCAGATGACATATTTTTGATCGGAAATGATACTGAATTTCTGAATAGCATAAAAGGATACTTGAATAAGAATTTTTCAATGAAAGACCTCGGTGAATCTGCTTACATATTGGGCATCGATATCTACAGAGATAGATCAAGACGCTTAATTGGACTTTCACAAAGCACATACCTTGATAAAGTTTTGCAGAAGTTGAAAATGGATCAAGCAAAGAAAGGGTTCTTGCCTGTGTTACAAGGTGTTAAGTTGAGTCAGACTCAATGCCCGACCACTGGAGAAGATAGAGAGAAAATTAAAGTCATTCCCTATGCTTCAGCCATAGGTTCTATCATGTATGCAATGTTGTACTATACCTGATGTGTGCCTTGCTATTAGTTTAGCAGGGAGGTACCAAAGTAATCCAGGAGTGGATCACTGGACAGCGGTCAAGAATATCCTGAAATACCTGAAAAGGACTAAGGATATGTTTCTCATTAATGGAGGTGACAAAGAGCTCGTCGTAAATGGTTACATCGATGCAAGCTTTGACACTGATCTAGATGACTCTAAGTCACAAACTGGATACGTATTTTTATTGAATGGTGGAGCTGTTAGTTGGTGTAGTTCTAAGCAAAGCGTCATGGCAGGATGTATGTGTGAAGCGGAATACATAGCTTCTTCGGAAGCAACAAATGAAGGAGTCTGGATGAAGGAGTTCATATCCGATCTAGGTATCATACCTAGTGCATCGGGTCCAATGAAAATCTTTTGGGAAAAATACTGGTGCAATTGCATTGGCAAAGGAATCCAGATTTCACAAGAACACCAAGCACAACAAGAGACGCTTCAATTCCATCCACGATCAAGTCAAGGAGGGAGACATAGAGATTTGCAAGATACATACGGATCTGAATGTTGCAGACCCATTGACTAAGCCTCTCTCATGAGCAAAACATGATCAGCACCGAGACTCCACGGGTGTTAGAATGATTACTATGTAATCTAGATTATTGACTCTAGTGCAAGTGGGAGACTGAAGGAAATATGCCCTAGAGGCAATAATAAAGTTGTTATTTATTTCCTTATATCATGTTAAATGTTTATTATTCATGCTAGAATTGTATTAACCGGAAACTTAGTACATGTGTGAATATATAGACAAATAGAGTGTCACTAGTATGCCTCTACTTGACTAGCCCGTTAATCAAAGATGGTCAAGTTTCCTAGCCGTAGACATGAGTTGTCATTTGATGAACGGGATCACATCATTAGAGAATGATGTGATTGACTTGACCCATTTGTTAGCTTAGCACTATGATTGTTTAGTTTATTGCTAATGCTTTCTCCATAACTTATACATGTTCCTATGACTATGAGATTATGCAACTCCTGAATACCGGATGAACACTTAGTGTGCTATCAAACGTCACAACGTAACTGGGTGATTATAAATATGCTCTACATGTGTCTCCGATGGTGTTTGTTGAGTTGGCAAAGATCGAGATTAGGATTTGTCACTCCGATTGTCGGAGAGGTATCTCTGGCCCCTCTCGGTAATGCACATCACTATAAGCCTTACAAGCAATGTGACTAATGAATTAGTTGCGGGATGATGCATTACGGAACGAGTAAAGAGACTTGTTGGTAACGAGATTGAACTAGGTATGATGATACCGACGATCGAATCTCGGGCAAGTAACATACCGATGACAAAGGGAACAAACGTATATTGTTATGCGGTTTGACCGATAAAGATCTTCATAGAATATATAGGAACCAATATGAGCATCCAGGTTCCACTATTGGTTATTGACCGGAGATGAGTCTCAGTCATGTCTACATAGTTCTCGAACCCGTAGGGTCCACACGCTTAATGTTTGTTGACAATATGTATTATGAGTTATGTGATTTGATGTACCAAAGATAGTTCAGAGTCGCAGATGTGATCACGGACATGACGAGGAGTCTCAAAATGGTAAAGACATAAAGATTGGTATATTGGAAGGCTATGTTTGGACACCGGAAAGGTTTTGGATAGGTTCGTGCATTTTTCGGAGTACCGAGGGGTTACCGGAACCCCCCGGGGAGTTAATGGGCCTTAATGGGCCATGGTGGGAGAGAGGAGGAGGCGTCCAAGTGGGATTCCCCCCAAGACCAATCCGAATTGGGAAGGGGGCCGACCCCCCTTTCCTTCTCTCCCTCTCCCTCTTCCTTCTTCTACTACTCTAACTAGGGAAGGGGGGAAACATACTCCTACTAGGAGTGGGAATCCCCCCTTGGGGCGCGCCATATGTCGTGGAATGGTCACAACAGATTTCCTAATGAAAGTACGTAGTCGTGAGGCCAACACATCTATGTGGTAGCTTGAGAGGAGTTGAGCAGAATCGAGAGACGCAACACAAGACAAGGGTTTAGACAGCTTCGGGCCCCGGGAAACATCATCCGGTAACAACCCTACATGTTGTTTGTGGCTAGGTCTTATTATGCTCATGAGGGAGTCGCCATAAGCCGGCTCTCTTAGTTGTGTCTAACCTAGAGATTATTCTCCTCTCCCTCTTGGGGTGCTCTGCCCCTCCTTACACTACAAAAAAGACACATCTGTGACATTTTGGGCCAAACAGAAAAAAATTGGTCATACTTATGACACTTCTAAGACGATAATTGTGACAAAACTCGGTATCATCATAGATGTGGTGGGGTCCTACTTCTATGACAAAAAATCATGACAGAAAATGGGCTTTTTGTCCTGGGCGGGCCGGAGACGCAACTGCATGACATTCTTTGGGCCGTCCATGACGGAACAAACTGTGGTAGAAGCGAGGGCGAGGAAAATGTCGGGGTGTTCCCAGTTACGGTGGGTGGTCGGGGCCGAGCGATGTGCGTTTCTCTCGTACACGCACGCACGGGTGCGAGGCGTTGGGCTCTAACTGAACCCGAGTGAGGTGTTGGGCTCTAACTGAACCCGAGCGATTGCACTGCAGGCTACGCGTTACTAAACCCAAGCGATCGATCGATGGCTGTTAACTGAACCCGATCGAGCGATTCCTTCGCTACTGCTGCTAACTGAAGTTGATCGATGTTGCCTCTGGATGAACAGTGAGCGTTGCTGGGGGGGTTGGATGAATAGTTCCCGGTGGGGGTGGATGAACAAGACCCCGTGGTGTTGCCTCTGGATGAACACGACCCTGATCGATCGAGCCGGTTGGGGCTGGATGAACAGGACCCCGTGGAGGACTGGATGAACAGGACCACCCCGTGGAGGGCAGGATGAACAGTAGACGGTGGAGGGCTGGATGAACAGTAGCCCATGGAGGCTGCAGGGGGTTGACGATGGAGATGAACAGTATCCCGTGGAGTCCCGTTTTGCGGTACGCCACACCCCTCCCGATGAATAGGACCCCTGTTTCGACCGTAGCGCTCCAACACAAGTCTGTTTCCTCCGTTTTGCGGTACGCCACACCCCTCCCGATCAACAGGACCCCCGTTTCGACCGTAGGAGGTTCGTTTCCTCCGTTTTGCGATACGCCAGACCCCTCCCGATGAACAGGATCCCGTTTCGAACATGGCCGGTCGAACACAAGGCAGTTTCCTCCGTTCTGCGGTACGCCAGGCCTTGTTTCCATCGGCTGTTCCGTCCAAGCCGGTTGGCTCCCACGCATTCTGTTGCCTCCCGATGAACACGACGCATTCCGTAGCCTCCCCATGAACACGACGACGACGTAGTTTCTCTGTTCTGACCCAGCCATGTACACGAGCCCTGGCCGTACATACGCACGAGTAGGTGTTCGAGACCCCCCATATGTACGTACATGGTCGTATTTACTTTATTGTACCCTGGCCGTTGTATGTACGTGTACATGCTACGTGTGCGCCTCTACTACGACACGTGCACACCTCTACATCGACCAGTATGTACGTACATGTTCGCGGCGAGAATGACAACGCTACGTATGCTTCGACCAGGTGGGTCCCGACTGTCAGGCACTTCCTTGCGTGTGAAGATGTAGCTGGTGGGTCCCAACTGTCAGGGGGGCGAATCGTTTTTTGCCCGAACACACTTCCTTGCGTGCGAAGATGTAGCTGGTGGGTCCCGGCAGTCAGGGGGAAACGTTTTTTTCGTGAAATAAGGAGGCACTTCCTTGCTGCGGTCGTGGAACCAACTGTCAGCCTCTCCACGTACAGTACTCTTCCGATGGAAGTCGTTCCTTGACCACGTTGACCACGCTGCGCCGAGAGCACCAGGGTGGTGGACAACAGCGAGGCCTAGGAAGGGGGCGACGCGGAGCCAGGGAAGATGCGGCAGTGGAAGCCCGCGCGGAGAGGAGTACATGGGTTCACTGGTTCGACTGCAGTGTGAGGCTGCCATCGCCGCAGGGCCTGGCCAGCGATGGGAATAGTAGGGGCAGTGATGCCTCCGCGGCAGCACAGCCGGCCACGGGAGGCAGGAGCATGTGGCACGGCCGGCGCTGCTTTGGGCGGCTGGAGCAAGAAGACTAGAGGTTGAAGAAGCACTACGGCGGTTGGATGGACATCGTACGGTCACTGGAGCTAGAATCATTCATATTGACTAAGTTGACAAAGCACTCTGTCCCCGTCAACTTAGTAGGCCCACAAGTCAGCCACCCACCAAGGTGGGTCCCAACTAGCAGGGGGAGTATTCATTTTTTGTGCGTAATAAGGCGGCACTTCCGATGGGTCCGAGCTGACAGCGGGGGGGGGGGGGCTATTTTTTCGCGAAGTACGGCGGCCCATCCGGTGGGTCCCAGCAATCAGGGGGAAATGTTTTTTTGCCAAATGCGGTGGCCCGTCCGGTGGGTCCCTACTGTCAGGTGGAGGAATAATTATTTTCTGCGTAATAAGAAGGCACTTCCTTGCGGCTGCCATGGACCCAGCTGCCAGCCTCTCCATGTACAGTACTCTTCCGATGGAAGTCGTTCCTTGACCATGTTGACCACGCCGCGCCGAGAGCACCAAGGCGGTGGACGACGGCGAGGCCTAGGACGGGGACGGCGCGGAGCCGGGGAAGACGTGGTAGTGGATGCCCACGCATAGAGGAGTATGAGGGTTCAATGGTTCGCTGCGGTGTGAGGCTGCCGTCGCCGCAGAATAATAGGAGTGTGGGTGAGTAGAAGGATGGTATGGCCAGTGGTGGGAGTAGTAGGGGGCGGTGAGGCCTCCGCCGCATCGCAGCCGGCCACGGGAGGCAGGAGCATGAGGCACGACCGGCGCTGGTTTGGGCGGCTGGAGCAAGAAGACCAGAGGTTGAAGAAGCACTACGGCCATTGGATGGACATCGTACGGTCACTGGAGCTAGAATCATGCATATTGACTAAGTTGACAAAGCCCTCCATCCCTGTCAACTTAGTAGGCCCACAAGTCAGCCTGGCACTATACTGGGTCCCAGCTAGCAGGGGGAGTATTCATTTTTTGTGTGTAATAAGGACGCACTTCCTTGCATGCGAAGATATAGCTGGTGGGTCCAAGCTGTCAGTGGCGGTAACGTTTTCTTCGTGAAATACAGAGGCCCTTTCGGTGGGTCCCAGATGTCAGGTGGAGGAATCATTATTTTGCGCATAATAAGGTGGCATTTCCTTGCGTGCGGCCATGGACCCAGCTGCCAGCCTCTCCACGTACAGTTCACTTCAGATGCATGTCGGTCGTTGACCATGTTGACCAGGCTGTGCCGAGAGCACCAGGGCGGTGGACGACGGCGAGGCCTAGGAAGGGAACGACACGGAGGCAGGGAAGACTCGGCAGTTGTTTCCCACGCGGAGGGGAGTACAACTGTACGAGGGTTTACTGGTTCGTCTGTCGTCGCCGAAGAGGGATGGCTAGGCCAGCGATGGGAGTACGATGGGGTGGTGAGGCCTGCGCGGCAGCACAGCCGGCCGCGGGGAGGAGGGAGCAGGCAGTCCCGCCGGCGCTTGTTTGAGCGGCTGGAGCAGGAAGAGCAGATATTGAAGAAGCACGACGGTTGTTGGATGGACATCCAACAGTCACTACTTGTGTGTCAACCTTTTTTTAGGAAAGCCTCAAATCTATGGAAAACAGCATACAGCCCATCTGCCATTATTTCTAGTAATTTACAGCCCATTTGCTAATTCTTAAGGTTTTTTTGGAACCCATATTCTATTGTTAGCATTATAGCCCATATTGTGGCCACGGTTAAAAAATTATACGAAATTTTGCAATTTCGGTGCGGTCCGAACTGTTTTTAATCCCGAAATTTCGAGTCACATTCAAACTGATTTTAAAAATAAATGTATATCAATATAAAATCCAACAAATTGTCCATGCATAAAAATTAATGCAATTTAAAATCTCAAAATGAAAATAAATAAATTTGAAGCGAATTGTCGGTTTGATGTGTTTTAAAAATGTACAACCCATTTCTCATTACTGATAGGCCATTTTCTCGTCCAGCCAAATGAGGCTCTCCTCGTCTTGAAAGATTTGCAGCCCAACCTGCCTGACAAAGCGACTTACTTGGCAAATCACAAAAATACTGGGCTAGACATTTTCAGAAAGAAAAAAATACTATTGGGCTGGTCTGTGGTAAACATAAAAGAGAAGGTTGTCTAGACAGGCCAGAGTGCCCCGCACAGCCCAGTTGACACCCTGCTTCCATCTCAAAAACAAATTAGATAAATTCCACTCCAATTATGGCGATTCATAAAAATTCCACCGCAATTTCCAAATTTTGAAAAATGCCACTGCAGTTTTTGCAAACTTTGGAAAACACCACTGCAATTTCCAAACTTTGAAAAATGCCACTTCAGACTTTGAAAACTGCCACTGGAAATGGCATGAAATGGCATTTTTCAAAGTTTGGAAATTGCAATGGCATTTCTCAGAAACATCAGATTTGGAGTGCCATTTATCAAATTAACCCAAAACAAAAATAACTGGGCGAGCTGCTGGGTCCTTGATGTCATCCGCTCATTGTGCAATTCTCTCGTTTATTGACTACATTGACAATGGCATGGGACCCAGATGTCAGAAATCCATTAGGAGGAGCCATTTTTTATTGGATTGAAATAAGGAGGCACTTGCTTACGTACTTCCATGACCTTGGTGGGTCCCAGCTGTCATCCTCTCCACGGGCAATCATCTCCTGATTGTGTACGCGTCAACTTGGTAGGCCCACAAGTCAGTCTCTAAACCCGTGGAGGACAAATACAACCCATTTAAAAAAAATAACAGCCCATTCCATATGTTCAAACGGAAAGTTCAACATTCAGAGCAAAGTAACAGGTCTGATCCACATATAGAGTACTGAACTTCCACGTTGACAACCATCATAGCCAAGTTAACTATCTACTCCCACTAATACTCTAGTAGCGTACAAGTACTAACTTACTCTTAGCTAACTAGATGATGCCGACCGCCATCTGCGGTACATGCTAAACGCCAGCGCCGGCGTCCTTTGCCTCGCCTCGGACTTGCCAGAGGTGCGATAGGGCGCGTTGCTCATGCGCGTTGGCCCTTCCCATGCCGGCGTGGTCCACCCAAGCTTCGGCTTCTAAGCGGGAAACCCACTTGACGAGCTGGTAGTAAAAATCGGTGTCGCGAACGCGTGCGTGCCCGATAGCCTGCCGGGCGCCGGCCTCCACGTAGTCGGCCCAGCTGCAGGCGCTCTGCTCGCGACTCAGAGCGTCGGTGCGTTGCTGCTCCATGTCCCGCTGGTGGCGCAAATCGGCGATACGCTGCTCCTCCGCTAAGCAGTCGCGCTCCAACAACTCCTACTCCTCCGCCAGGCGGTCGCGCTCCAACAAGTCCTCGATCTCCGCATTTCCATCTAAAGACCGATAGAATGCCTCCTCCCTCCGTCTGTGTTCCGGTGAAAAACCGAACACTAGTTCCGGCGGTGACCGCCTCCGGCCTCACCTATAGCGGATGGGCGGGGGCATGGTGGACGTGGCGAGAGAGAGGATAAGTGGCGAGCCACGTCGGGCCGGTGGGGGCTTATGAGGATAGGGTGAGTTGGGTCACGGTGCCACCATAGAAGGCTTGGAAACATTACTTATAGGCGGAAGGTAGTGCGACGGTCATCGGAATTCAATGCATAATTAAGCAGGCATGGCTTAGCGCGCCAGCTTGCCGTGGAAAACTAGAGAAACTGAAACTCTGACTGTGTTGTCCCGTCCCGTCCGTGCTGGGTCGCACGCCGGCATGACTGTCAAATGAGTGCACTCGAATCATCTCCCTCCTTGTCAATAATAATTCCACGGATTTAAAAGGCCCGCAACAATTAAAGCGCATCTTTTTCGCATTAGTTAGCTGCCTTAATTATGGCCGGTTGCATGCACGCACTCAAAATCGCTCGCAGCTAGTACACGGAGCAGCATGCAATGAGTCGCAGCCGAGGGCATTAGTTGATGAACTTTAGCTGGGAGATAAGGCATTTGTGAATGTTTTCGTTGGCAGTTTCTTCAGATTCGCATGGCATTTTCTTCAGAGCAGCTTGTTAGTTTCTTTAGAGGTAGGCATTTTTATTCAAAAAAACTGCCACTTCGGATCTTGCATCGCAACTAAAACTGCCAGGAGCGCATTAGTAGGCTAGCTAGTGATCGATCAGTAACTTGTAAACACTGAGCAAACAGATATAGGAACTGTTAATGCATCTCAATGATTCATAGATCATATACAAATATGTAGCTCCAAAAGCAAAGATCAGACACAATTAAAACCAACTAGTATGATTCCCATACATAAGATCAACATGTTAATGCATATCAATGATTCATAGATCATATACAAATATGTAGCTCCAAAAGCAAAGATCTAGAAAAAACATATGTTCTTCCTACTAACATGGATGCTTCTCTTGGCCAACATTCAGTACAGACTAAAAGACAAATTTGTTTGTGAAGTTTACAGTTCCTCTTGCAAATGTAAGTGGTTTCACCAACAGCTGGAACCATGAGAATGAACCACACATGATGGAGGAACATCCACTGCAATATGATTTGGTCTTCTTTCGATCACACAGCGAGACTATTTTCGGAATACAAACTTTAACTTAGGCAAAATGATGCCCATTGTATAATCAGACCAAAGCAATGAAGCACCTAGTGTTGGCCAATAAATAGTACAATACTACTTTTCTGCAGTCCATGAAGTGACTATCCAATCTTTCTGTGTCTATTTTCAAATGGCACTGCATGCAGTGACTATAGTATTCTCTTGTGCAGCTCAACCAAGATTGTGGTCACTTTGTGTGTTTGCCAAATAGCAACGGGCAGACATCTCTGTCTGCACAAATATCAAGCAGCTAGTAAACATATACCCCACCTTGTATTTTCAATTTAAACATGTCTCTTCCGCTTAGCTTCTGTCATGTTTTGCACTGGACAATTTGATATAGTCATGTTTTGCCCCGGACAATTTCATACTGAATTGATTTGCTTGTTCAGAGCAGAAATATAGCGCCTATTCTTCATCAGACCAAGGATATCCATGTTCACAGTGATGGAAGAGGTGAAATTGATACAACCGAAATTGAGCATCCAATCATTGAATCCTGCCCTGCACCTCCAATGTAGGTCCACTCTGCCAATAAATTCACATGCAAACCACTAGTATTACTATCTAATTACAGTACAAAAAGAGTAGCAAGATAGTAGCAAACCATGTATCTTCTTAATGAACAGCTCATAGTGCCACCAATTGGATATAAAGGTTTGGAAGAAAACATGCTCCTAATGTTGAACCAGTTGGACTTTTTGTGCAGTTCCACTAAAATCGAGCATCCCTGTTTGCATAGATATTGAAAGTGTGATTACTATAAAAGTGGCACTAGTTGAAGCATAGACTCACAAATATAAGCATTCCAATTTCTTAATGGGAAAAGGTAGCAAGACTGTTTCTAACCACCTATTTGAAGGAATAAATAAGGCAACATCAGCTGATGTCAGAAAGGCATATATAGTTCTTTCTGAAAGAATGATCGATTCCTGGCCTTTCCTCTTCTTTTAAGCATATTTTGTGCAGTTCAACTAAAATAAAATGCCATCACCGCCTTGATAATTCAGTGACACTGTACAAAAGGAAATGACTTAACATTACATCATGATGTCAGGTATGTAGTCGACAGGCATTAGAGACAAACTTACAGACCTCCTCCGATAACATAATGAACATTAATTTTAACAAAGGTGTGACTAGCTTTATCGGGATAATTTGAGTGAACTCTACACCCTCTGTTCCTTAATATAAGATGTTTTCGCGGTTCAGTTTAAAGTACCCAAACATTTAGTATTTAGAAAAACAGGTAGTAGTTTTCTTGAGCACATATCTGGGAAAGCTTGCCACACTTTATTTATGTCCATACGCTAATGCAACACCATTCGAAATTTTGAATACTACAAATATACACTAATCCAGTGGCTAGTGCAATAGTAGAGTAGTTATTTTATTACAGGGTACAGTACAATGGTTTTACTGAACATATTTCAATAAACTCTGGCACTGGAAGATTTCTATAAGAATTAACAATACAAAATGTAAAGGTAACATGTTTCAGCATTGGTATACTAGATGTGCATGAGCATTAAACCAAATACAAAAGTCTGAAGGTAACTAGCATTATTAACTAATGACAGTATAAAAAAATTGCAAACCATGTACCTCCAAGGTAAATATCATTTCGAACTCGGGGGGACCTTAAAAATTGCTATCCCAATCTTGATAATCGATCAAACATAAAAACTTGATCGAACGAATCAAGAGAACAGCCGGAGGAGGAGGTGCCCACTCTTGACCTTTCATCTTGTCTTCATGATTTTTTGTGTAGTTTAACCAAAATAAAATGACATCAACGCCTTGGCATTTTTGTGACACTGTACAAAAAAAATTAACTTATCTCATGAAAGTGAGGTATGTAATATATAAGCATTAACAATGTAAAAATCTAAAGGTAGTAACAAGTTTCATCGTTGGTATACTGGCTATGCAACAACATTAGAATGCCTTAGCTGAAAAATCTTTAATACATCCACAATCAACAACTAACCCTTAAATAATCCAGTGACATTAAATGGCATTGCTTAAATTTATCGGGGGCATTAGACTGAGTGTGGCATTAGTTAAATGTGGCATCACTTTAGCAGTAGCATTGCTTGACTTGACTGCTGGCGTTATACTAACAGCAAAAAAAGTGACAATAAGAGCATGGGAGGCCCATTCGGACAGTGGGTGCACCAGTACGATGTACCTCCACGGACGCACAGAGTGGTGAGGGACGTATGGTTGCCCAGAGCAACAAATATCCAGGCAGCATATGTGGATTACGTCCCATTTTTTTATGTTTAGCCACCTTTTTCTTATGTGAGGACAACAAACCGATCGATCTGGTCATTCTCTATTGCATTGTCATGCCTTTCTACCCTTCTTCAACCAAGAGACACGAGACTCGTTCCTTAGCTACTGATTTTTTTCCTTTTAAACCTAGATGCGGGTTCGATGCCTACTCTCTTGGACAGTACAGTCTCCCTTCCTTTCCTTATTCAACCCAGACATGGATTAGTCTGCATGAAGTATTGTTTCCTTTAATAATGCAAATTAAGGTTTTCGTCTGCATGACCAGCAGAGCAGAGGATAGCAAATTGGGAAGATGGTGGAGTGGAAAAAGATCCACATGCAGCGACATGGTAGATGGGGCAATAGAACAAGGGTATGGTTCGAAAAGAGGTAGCATACCCGAGGGTTGGCGGGAAGTGGCTTCGCTCGTGGTCGTCGTCCTCCGCACGCACCACGGCAGCGAGCTTGGGGACGGAGGCCATCCCGCACGAGTGCTAGGTCTAAGAGGACGGCCTTGTCGGCAGTGCATGACCTCACTCGCCGACGACGAGTGCGTCAACGATGCACGTCATTTTGTTCCCCGGCGGATCTGTGACCACCGGTGAGGAGGGAGAGAGAGGTTGTCTTTTTAGATCTGGAGAGAGGGTGATAGTGTGAGAAGCAAGTGGGCAGCCCTTAGCAAGAAAGCTCTGAAGCTCCAGCCTATATATATTTTTTATACTACTAGTACTAGAGGTGGAGTAGTGGTAGAGTAATTTATATTTTCTCCGCAAACAGTACCAGTTAGTCATGCTTCAAAACTGAACGGCACGCCATTAAAAGAATGAAGTTGAGAAATAATATGGCACTTCGGGCCAACGCGACCAGATCACATTTTGCATGAGAAATTACACACCATGTTTCATTGACATGTGGTCCCGTTCCAACATGTCAGTGAGACGACGGCGAGTACTTTTGTACAATTTCCGAAAGGACGTGTAGGCCGGGGCGCCTCTTCGTGTACCGTGGCAAACTGGCAACCGTCCACCGACTCTTCGCCTTTCCCTCTCGATTTGGAACTGTTGTCGCACGCTCTTCCTCCCTCCTCCATTTGCCTTCACCCTTCCTTCTGCCATTGTTCAATCATCTACTCCATGGAGGGAACAAGCCGGAAACGACCCCGTTATTATTGCCCCGATCTGAAAGATGACGTGGTGGGGGAACTCATTGATCGGTGCGACATCATCACCTCGGCTAGCATGGAAGGTTCGTTCAAGAACATTATTGACTCAACTAATAACATCATTACAAGGAACCCAAGGGTCCAGGAGCGGTTTGATCTCCCTTATCTTCTTCGCTATAAGCATGTTCGCATGGGCGCGGACGACAGAGGCCTCGCCTTATGCAAGTTGATGCCGCCTGATAATGATACGTGTGATGTCAAGATGCCATCGCTTAAGGGTAAGGCCTGGGCTGGCGCAAATGGAGATTGGGTTGTTTATATTGTGTACAATTGCGAGTGAGAACTTGTGAATGTGTACACTCGTCAGCAGATTCCACTTCCAAAAATCTCAGAGTTCCCTGAGGTTGAGCACACAGATGATCTACGTACGTTCAAATACGATCATGGTGGTTGTCGTCTATAGAAGATAGCAATTTGTTGAGTTCCCAGCCGCTCTTGAAATTACGAGAACTATGAAGTTGTTGCTATATTCGACAAGCTTGTTGCCATCGTTACTGATTCCATGGTTCGTCCATGGATATTGCTCAAAAATCAGTTTCTGTACACGGATGATGAGTACTATGATGCAATTAAATACGAGGATCTTGTGATTGCTTCCACCACTCGTGGCATTATTTTTGCATGGGATCCTTGTTGTTTCGGTGTGTTTGTCTTCCACCGTAATTATAATTGTTTCGTCCACATGCATGCGGGTTAGCAAGTTTCCCTTTACTAATTAACCTTCTTCTTGTGTTTCCAAGGTCCTGTGAACATTCCACCACCTATACTTGAAAAAATTTAAAACCAAGGGGGAGATGACGATGGTGATGATCACAATCATGAGGACGAGCAAGACTTATATACTTAGTGGTGGCTGGCAACTAATTCTGATGGATCACCTCTTCTTGTCTGTATACAGTGCACTGAGATTGTTACTACTGAGGGAGCATGTGTTGTCTCCCATGGTCTCCCTCTCCGGACCTATTCCAACACCCGTTGCAGGGTATTCAAGATGGATACTGGTGTGCTAGCGCCAACACCTTCTCCCTGGTACAGTATTGATAGTCTTGGAGCAAACTCGCTCTTCCTTGGACCAAACTATCCAATGATGGTTAAAGGTGATCCAGCTGCTGTTGACACAACGTTACTACCATTTATGAGAAGCAACTATATCTATACCTTGGATATTGCGGTGGTTCCCTACCCTGCTCCTGATATATGCCGCTTCAGCCTGGATAATCAGATCTGCGTTGCTCTCGATATTGACAATAGCTGGCCCTTCCCAGAGCACCTATGGTTCAAAGCAAGTGTTTCCAACGCTAAGGATTGGTTGAGTTGAAGTTCATTTCATTGCTTGTTATTTGTTGTGTGATGAAAACTTCAGTATTTACTAGAATGTTTTGTTGGAAATAATCTATAATCCAACATGTATCATTGTTGTCGTTGTGTGTTGATGACTTTTTGTATGTAATGAATGGTACATTTGCAAATGCGTGTCATAGACTCAATTTATGAATGGTTTTCGAGTCACTTCTTGGAGTGTAAATACAGTAGTAGTATAGCAAGCATCCAGTTAGTATATGAAGTTGCCACATCACATAGAGCCAACCTAATATTGGAGTACCAGATCTGAGATGCCACGTGTACCAGATGAATGACTCCAAGTTCGACCACCATGATGCTAGGTGCGACCCGAGGAACACTGTTGGAGAGACCCCCCTCATAATTTCCCTACATTGGTCGTTTGATTAATTTTCCTACATTGGTCGTTTATTCACAGGATATAATGCTATAGGATTTTTTTCCTATGTAATCATGTTTTAATTGGCAATCTAGCATCCACTCCAACTTTTGTTTCACTTCCTTTGATCCTACGAAGAGAGTACTTGCTCTAAATGATGTGCCGCTGCAAGAGCCGACTATATTAATTAACCATGCTCTAAAAAGGTGGACCAGCTTTGGCTATAGTAGTACTGTACTAGGTTAGTAGGTGACCTTGCGCTTGGCTCTTCTCCTCTTTCGGAAGTCGAACAATAATGATGGTACTACTTCTGGCAATCTGACACCAAATGAACTGCTGCACGTTCACGGCTTGTAAGCAAAAGTTTCTCCTCGTGCTGCGAGCCACCGCGCACGCGTTGGCGAGGGAGAAGGTGTAGTAAGCAAGCTTCTCGTCCTTCTGCGGGTTGACGGGACACATCAAAGTTACGTATTTATTAGTACTCTCTTCAAAAAGGGCCGACCATGTCCATAGCTACCATCCTGTGCTCGGACATTGAGTACATGCACTATTCACGTGCCATCGAGGAGAAAAAATATTGCGTAGTACTAGGTGCCATCGAAGTGCACGACTCACTTAGGCACTGCATATCTCCATTTTCTTGCATGACACGCCACCTTGATGCTAGATGTCCCGCGTGTCATGGAGGCATATAGTATGATTTTGTAAAATGGAGGCATATAGATGTCCCGTGTGCCGGAAACAGGATGAACAAAGCTCATGTCTTAAACGAAAGAGTGGAAGAACATAGATTTCCGACGACCGAGAAGGAGCTACAAACCTCGGGGTGGAGCGTCTGCACTCATAATATTTTCTATTATTCAGCGATATAAAATCAACCAAATCTCTCCATGTTTATACCATTCTATAGTACTATGAGAATAACTTTGAACGTAAGCCAAAGATTCACTCTATCCAATGGTCATAGTTGGAAAATCCAAACAAAACCAAGCATTGGATCTACTCTTTTTTCGAGATCAACTCTTTTAGCACTTAGATTGTTGCCGCCTGCCCACCTAGCCCACCTATATATCCCCTCATGTGTGATGACCACAGGAGCTATCCACTCGGATTGTATGTTAAAAAAATAAAGGTCGATAACTAATGCGGCACCTCGGGCCAACGCGGCCAGATCGCATTTTGCACGAGAAATTACACACCATGTTTCGTTGACATGTGGTCCCGTTCCAACATGTTAGTGAGACGACGGCGAGTCCTTTTGTACAATTTCCGAAAGGACGTGTAGGCCGGGGCACCTCTTCGTGTACCGTGGCAAACTGGCAACCGTCCACCGACTCTTCGCCTTTCCTTCTCGATTAGGAACTGTTGTCGCACGCTCTTCCTCCCTCCTCCATTTGCCTTCACCCTTCCTTATGCCATTGTTCGATCGTCTTCTCCATGGAGGGAACAAGCCGGAAATGACCCCGTTATTCTTGCCCCGACCTGAAAGATGATGTGGTGGGGGGACTCATTGATCGATGCGACGTCATCACCTCGGCTAGCATGGCAGGTTCATTCAAGAACATTCTCGACTCAACTAATAACATCATTACAAGGAACCCAAAGGTCCAGGAGCAGTTTGATCTCCCTTATCTTGTTCGCCGTGACCCTGCTGACTGGCACGGGGACGAGGGAAGCCTCACCTTGTGCAAGTTGATGCCGCTTGATAATGATACGTATGATGTTAAGATGCCATCGCTTGAGGGCAAGGCTTGGGCAGGCACAAATGGAGATTGGGTTGTTTATATTGGGTACAATTGCGAGTGGGAACTTGTGAGTGTGTACACTCGTCAGCGGATTCCACTTCCAAAAATCTCCAAGTGCCCTGAGGTTCAGCACACAGATGATCTGCGTACATTCAAATATGATCATGGTGACTGTCGTCTACGGAAGATAGCAATTTCTTGAGTTCCCAACCGCTCTTGGTATTACAAGAACTATCAAGTTGTTGCTATCTTCGACAAGTTTGTTGCCATCCTTCGTGGTTCGACTGGATGGATATTGCTCAAAAATCAGTTTCTATACACGGATGTGTACTGTGATGCAATTGAATGCGAGGGTCTTGTGTTTGCTGCCACCACTCGTGGCACTGTTTTTGCATGGGATCCTCGTAGTTTTGGTACGTTTGTCTTCCACCATAATTATAATTGTTTCATCCACATGCATGCGAGATAGCAAGTTTCCCTTCTCTACTAATTAACCTTCTTCTTTTGTTTCCAAGGTCCTGTGAACATTCCACCACCTATACTTGAAATTTTTTATAACCAAGGGGGAGATGACGATGGTGATGATCACGAGCATGAGGATGAGGAGGGCCCATATACTCAGTGGCGCCTGGCAACTTCCGATGGATAACCCCTTCTTGTCTGTATACAGCCCACTGCTGATGTTACTACTAAGGAAGCAAGTGTTGTCTCCCATGGTCGCACTCTCTAGACCTATTCCAACACCCGTTGCATGGTATTCGGGATGGATACTACTGTGCTAGCGCCAACGCCTTCTCCCCGATACAGTATTGATAGTCTTGGAGCAAACTCGCTCTTCCTTGGACAAAACTATCCAATGATGGTGAAAGGCGATCCAACTGCTGTTGACACAACGTTAGTACCATTTATGAGAAGCAACTGTATCTATACGTCGGACATTGCGGTGGTTCCCTACCCTGGTCATGATATAGTAGGTCGCTTCAGCCTAGATGATCAGTCCTGTATTGGTCTCGAGATTGACAGTAGCTGGCCATTCCCAGAGAATCACTTGTGGTTCAAAGCAAGCGTTTCCAACATCGAGGATTGGTTGAGTTGAAGTTCATTTCATTGCTTGTTATTTGTTGTGTGATGAAAACTTTAGTATTTATAATGTATCCTCATTGTCGTTGTGGGTTGATGACCCGTTGTACATAATAAAATGATATGCATGTGATAAAGTTACTAAATTTATGAATGGCTTTCGAGTCGCTTCTCTGAGTGGGTGCTGCGACGAGGCAAAAAAATATTTTCCGAATACATAATTGTACGTGCATTGCAACAGGTTATCGGATGAGGCCAATCAACAATAGTACACTATTTGTACTAGCTTCACATGCTGCACTATCTCTACGTCTACGAACGTAATACAACAAGTTTTAAACTTGAGACCAGCCACCCATCCTCACAAAGAACACTTTTTAACCTAGCACAAACTCCAGGAAATTTGGCCATAGTGTGAGGTGGCCCATATGTTAATGTGTTTGTTGTATGTAACCAGCACCTCGAATCCTCGATACTACTACTATAAGTAGTAGGAGTAGTAGGGTGGCATGGTCCAGAACAAGCATTCACGTCCAGGAGTAAGGCACACGCCACCAGCACGACTTCCATCTGACACCATATTTGTTGGAGTCCGTGCTACATCAATCTCTTCAACCTCGTCATTTCTCTAACTCAGCCATCGCGCACCGGCCAGGTGGGGGTTTGCCGATAGTCGGTTTCCTCAACTGCGGTCCCACTTGTAAGGCCAACTCCAACGCATGACCCCAAATGGACCTCCGTTTTGCCCGGATTCTGTCCGTTTGGGTAGGACAATGGGGTCGCGTCTGGGCCATTTCTCGGATGCGGTGGTTGTGCGCCGAACGCGCGGACGTATCCTGGCCGCGTCCATTTTTCTTTGCAAACACATATCTTTTTTTCATCATCGATTTTTTGGTACATGGAAATACATCACCAAAATTTTGACTAGAAAAACAAGAACCACAAGAATACATTTTAGAAGATATCCAACTTCCATAACGGCTCCTGTAAGTTGGATTAGTGCCTTCTCGATGCATTCATTGTTGATCTGCGGAGGCTCGATCCTGCGTGCTTCTTTCTTCTTCGAGTGTAAAGAAGTAGACGTGTCTAGCCTCTATTCTATCAACAAGTGCACTAGTCTCATCTCTAGCCTCTATGCTAGCTAAAAGTGCTAGAACATCTACTAAATTGCGCTCTATCAATATATCGTATCAATATATCGTTGTACTCTTCTTCCCAATACCAAAACTTGCATCCATTCTACACAATAAAATTTTAAGTTAGCACAACTAATCTAATCCGAGAGGACAACCGAAGATTTGGTCAAGTTCTTCCTCCTTTTGCCGACACGTGGGACATCCAGCATCCAGGTCATGTCATGCAAGAAAATAGAGTGGTAGTTGAAGCCACGTGATGTGCATCTTGGGTTAAACTGTAAATAGAATCTTACTACTCTTGAGTAACTCCAAAAGCGGCCACCGAAGATCTTTATTGGATTTGTTTTTCATCACCAGCACGTCGAGGTGAAAGATGTGCAGGTTCAGTGGGTCCTCTTGCGTTTTCACTGACATGTGGGACCGCATATGAGCAAACAGACGATGGGCTCCGCGTGTTTGCTGGCTGGCTGAGAAGAGAGATAGAGGAGGGCTGAGCACGGACTCCAGTAAATTTGTTCTACGTAACCAGCACCTCGATATAGTGGGGTGGCATGGGCCATAACTAGCATTCATGTCTAACAGTACGGCACACGCCACCCACACGAGACCCATCCGACACCAATTTTCTTGGAGTCTGTGCTATAGCCATCTCTTCTCCCTCCTATTTTCTCAGCCATCGCACGGTGGGCGGGGTGGGGGTTTGCCGATAGTTGGTTTGCTCAACTGTGGTCCCACTTGTAAGTGAAAATGCAACACAGCACGCATTCCCCCTTGAGCGGTGTGCCGGACCAACCGTGTGGGGGTGCGACGCGAACACGGCAGGCTTTTCCTTTTGAACTTGTAGCTTGTAAAATTGGTTCTACTCCATGGCACGACCGATAGATCGAAATAATGATTTTCCCTAGAGTAATGAGAAGTTTGGTTCTGGCGCGGTTCATGCATGGAGTACGTAGGAAAATTATGAAGTTGATGCGAAAGGTAAGATAATTACTAGTAGTACCATATACTACTACATGGATTTGACAGAAAGATAAAGATACATACAGATCCATCAACGACATCCTCACGCCCTAGTGCATCGGGTCACCAACCGACGTGTGAGGAGTAGCAGCGTTGGCGGCAAGCTCAACATGCTTCTAAACAATGCCGTCCAAGGTTCCCCTGCGTTCCAAGAATGCCAGCGTCCTATAGTCCTCATCTTGCATGTAGTAGTCCTTGTGGACGATTAGCGCGTAGACGTGGGTGATTCTGTCGATGGTGTCTTGCTGCACCAGGCGCTGCGAGGCGAGCGCGACCTCGAGGTGGACATTCTCCGGCGCGATGGCGGGCAGTCGCAGGGCCACTAGTGCATCGAAGAGGTTGTCACCATAGAGGCCGTTGAGGGTGGCAGGCATCGCAGAGCCTGGGCGCGTGGGCTGGAGGCGTACGTCAAGGTCGACCGCGAGCTTCTTGATGACGGTGAACTTGTCGAGGAAGCCGACGAGGACCTCGTCGAACAAGGAGACAAAGCTTTCTCCAAGCGGCCCCTCGCCCTGGCGGCCTCAAGCACTACCTGGAGACGTTCCTCGGTGCCGGGCCGTAGGCCGGCATCGTGGACCATCTGGCACAGCCGGCTGATGCTCGTGCTCATTGCCTCCATGGGTCTAGCTTCTAGTCAACTGATCTTGCGATTGGAGTGATCACTCTTGCCCTTGGGTGCGTAGGTGCGTAGGATTTCATAGATTGGACTGGTGGGATCCTTTATACGAGAAGTGCAGACTGTGTTGAATTCACGTGCGTGTTGGCCATCTACTCCTCGCCCCTCTACTGCACCTGCCTTTGGCTGTATGACAGGTTGGCCAGCCACCCGTTGGGCCCACGTGTCATACACCCAAAGGCAGGTGCAGTAAGTCAATGAAGTTGCGTGCCCCTCCGTGCCCGTGCATGCTTTCAATGACTTGAGACTACCAAACATCACATGCACTGGTTAGTTCATTGCATGTAATCCTATTAAGTAGCAAAAAGACATTAAGTTATCTCGCTGATAGGAATAAAACAATACACCATGTATTTATTTACAGAGGGAGTAGTACATTTTTTGTGACATGCATTACTAGATATTGCTAGTCAAATACTAAATCCAGATGGACGTGGTAGTACTACTAAATCCAGACGGTGGTGCTAGTACTAGTAGTAGTAGTACTA
The DNA here is from genome assembly GCF_018294505.1 of Triticum aestivum. Classification (NCBI taxonomy): domain Eukaryota; kingdom Viridiplantae; phylum Streptophyta; class Magnoliopsida; order Poales; family Poaceae; genus Triticum; species Triticum aestivum. The sequence goes on from NC_057794.1 coordinate 135,116,858, forward strand.
CCAATGTAGTAGCACTGTACTACCCGTTGGTCAAATTATTAAGTGTTGCTCCTCACAGTGAAGTGACAAGACCCTACGCCGAAGATGACACCTGAGTATAGGCGCCGTGTTCGGCATACCATAGTCAGCCTCATCGTCTGCAGTCACTATCATCATGGTTGTAGACCTAGCCTGCTTACAACTAGTTGTGTTCGACATAATTTCCCATGCATAGATGCCCGTGCATTGCACGAAACACCAAGATTGGGGGGTGGATGGCGCCGGCAGCGACCATCGCGCCAGATTTTTCCATGGCCTTCTAGATGTGGTGGGGAGGAGATAAGGCTGATTGTGACAGACAAGGAGTTGTTTGTAAATAGGGAACAAGTGCGGGCATCTTTTTGCAAAATTGGAGAAGTTTGTTTTGTATGTGCCAGATCTAGATCCAACGGCTATTGGAGAAAGATGGCAGGCACAACATCATTGTCACACCCTAGCTAGTCATGCATTAGAGTGTTGCATCATGTTTACTCTTTCATCAGAAACTTGAAATGGGGATGACAGAACCCCCAGTCCCCTCTGAAACCAACTAGGGTTACTAAAATAATTTTTCAATGAACCTGAAATGCCCTTCTAAAATGCCCATCATTTTTGCCTTGGTTCAGAACCTCTGCCAAAAGTGGTGCACATTTTTCTAGGCCATCCTAGGGTTTTTGAATTAAATCGTAGATATTTGAATTTGGGCATTTAAAATAATATAAAATATTTAAATGCTCAAATATCTCCAAACTAAAATGTTTCATGTTGGAAATAATCCAACTATGGGCCAGGAATAGTTTGGTGATTTTTGAAGTTGCCTAGGTATTTTATTAAATTCAACAAAGTTGCAGATATATTAAATAAAAAAACAGAAACAGAAAAAAGGGGAAAACTTACCTGTCGCCCACCAGCCAGCCCACCTGGCCGGCCCAGCCCGGCCACCGCTCCAGCGAGCTGCTTGGCTTGCCAGGCAGGCAGCCAAGGTGCTCGGCGGCGGCACCGCAGCTCGCCACGCAGCTGCTCGCCGCCTCGCCGCCTCCCTCGCCCGGCTAACGCCGTGAACCGGCCTCCCTCTCTCCCCCGAACCCCCAGACACCCCCTCTCCTCTCCAGCTCCTCCCCCTCGCACGCCCCAGCCATGGCCGACGCCATCGCCGCCACCCCCTCGCCGTAGCCACGCCCTCCGTCCACCCCACGCCGTGCCACCGTGTCCAGGAGCTTCGCCGCCGTCCACTTCATCGAGCTAGCCGAGCCCCGTGTGCTCGAGCGGCCCGAGACCACCGCACCGACCTCGCCCGAGCTCGCCGTCGCCGGAGATCCCTTTCAACGCCGTCGCTGCCTCAGCTCGTCCCCGACCCCGCCGGTGGCCTCTACGGGAGCGCTGTGAGCCTAGCTACTCCTCCGACCCTCTCTCTCTCATTCCCGAGCCGTGTAGCCACCGCACGAGGATCACACGCCCGCACCGTCGCGGACCTCGTCGCCGACGTGCTTCCGGCCACACTCCGGCCACAAGATGGTGTCCATCTTGCTCACCGAGTCCCACAGCACCTAGCTAGCCACTCCACGAGCCTCACCGACCCCTCTAGCGCCAAGTTCATCCTCGACCGAACCCCGGTGGCCGCCAAAGTCGTCGCCGGCGCCAACTCCGGCCACCCCGACCCCAACGGACTCCGCCAAGAGCTGCGGGTTGTCCTCAGCTCCACTCCGATGGTCTCCGCGGTCCATTTGGTGGCCGAAATGGCCAAAACCACTTCCGCCGCCGCGTCGGGCTCGCCGGCAGCTAAACGCCGGCAGCCGACTTTGACTTTGACCACGGGTGGGCCCTGGTTGACTCCCCTGAGTCAATGACAGGTGGGGCCCAGCCCTGCTAATTATACAGGATTAGTTTTAATTAAATCTTAATTAAAATAATCACCCTGACATGCGGGACCCAATGTCAGGTTTGACCCAGACCTGTTCCGTTGACCTGCTGACGTCACACTGACGTCAGGCTGACGCAGTAATTGATTTTCTGGATTTAAATTAAATCAGGAAATTCCAGAATATTATTTAAACTTCAAAAATTCATAACTTTTATTCTGTAACTCCAAATTGGACAAATTATATATGAAAAATGATCAGAAAAAAGCAATCTATCCATCTGTACTATTTTCATGCATGATCAAACAAGTTAAATTGATGTTTTAAGCAGAACAAGGAAAAGCACTTTAAAAGACCATATTTGAATTTGAAATTTGAATCCTTGATTCAAATTTGTTCAAACCCCTCTAGTTTTAGTTGCATTAGCCCAACACACTCATATTGCCATGTTTCATGCATGCATCATATTGTTGCACATTGTTTGGTGATGGTTGTGTATCGGTGTCCTTTGCGACAGGTTCTGCCCCCGAGGAGTACCGTGATTACCCTAACGAAGAACCATACCAGTGCATCGAACCATCAGGCAAGCAACCAACCATTTGATCATATTGATACAATCCCATGTTCTCGCTCCTGCTCTCTTTTACTGCATTAAGACAACGCGATTCAAACTGCTGTGTGCTACGGTAGTTGAACCCATTTCCTCTGCATGACCTGTCATTGCCACAGTAACTAGATGAAACCCACTAGCATGTGTAGGAGTTGATTGAGCCCTATGTATGTGTTGTTCCTACCTTGCTATGCCTGCTATGCTTAGAGTCGTGTCAGGTCTGGTTCATCTGGGTGATGGGCTAGAGTGAAATGATTATGTCGGTAATGAGAGTGGTGTGGTGAACACGATTTGGTAAAGGTATCGATGAGAGGCCATGTAGGAGTACATGGTGGGTTGTTTCATTGAAGCCGACCTTAGGCCCTGAGATCTGTATGTGTGATTTAAGAATCAGCTACTACCATACATTGGGCCCTGAAATATGACCCCGCTCGACTTCTTATTCACCTTAGCTCTCTGTCCAGGAGTTGCAAGTAGTTTCTGGTGTTTGTAGCCTACTGGAGGCCGTGGACAGCGCTGACCGTAGGGGTGGGCTGTGATGCGGTAGGTACGTGGCACGGTGTACCGAATACCCGTTAGGTATCTCGGGAACCCTGTTCACATCGTTCGGGGCCGTATGGGAAACCTCGGCCGGACTCCCTGCGGATGGAACCTGAATAGGCGATAAACCTGGACTAGAGGCTTAAGTGTTTAGGTAGGTCGTGGTCTACACCCACGTCGGCTTTCGCTTGAAGTCTGCCGAGCACATGTCGTGTGCAGACGCTAAGTGGTGGAAACATGTATGAAGAAGTACACCCCTGCAGGGTTAACATGATCTATTCGAATAGCCGCGTCCGCGGTAAAGGACTACTTGGTTGCCTATACAGTTCATAGACAAGTAAATGGAAACTGATAAAAGCCTCAAGATAAGTGTGAGTGCCGAGGATGGCTCTTCCGTAGGAAGATGGAGGTGGATCCTCGGTAGTGTATTGAAGTGGTGAATAGTGGACTCGTGTGCGCAAAACTATTTCAAGATGGAGTATCGTAGGATAGTCTAGCCAAGAGTCAAAGCTGGCTTGCTGCAATAACTCCACCAACCCCTTTTGATACTATGCATGTATGTAGGATCTGATGTAAGTCTTGCTGAGTACCTTTGTACTCATGTTGCTATAATCTAAATTTTTACAGAAGACGCTGCAACCCCTTCTGATGGGTTCTATGTAGACGTTGACATCAACGAGTAGGCTAAAGACCCAGGTGGTGACCCTGAGCTTGTGAAGGACCACATAGTATAGCCAGGCTTTCCAAGCCTCTTTTATTTTACTAGTTGTCTGTACTCAGACAAGTTACTTCCGCTGTTGGCTTGTATGATTGTATAACTTGTATGTTGGGTCGTGAGACCCGTAACTTTGTGTGTGTATTATGTATGGCTCCCTGAGCCTTAGATAAAGTACTTGTGTCATAGAGTCATGTTGTGATGCTTCGTTGTATTTACACATATCGAGCATATTGTGTGTATGATTGAAATGCTTGGTATGTGTGGGATCTGACTATCTAGTTGTTTATCTTTAGTAGCCTCTCTTACCGGGAAATGTCTCCTAGTGTTACCGCTGAGCCATGGTAGCTTGCTACTGCTCTGGAACACTTAGGCTGGCCGGCATGTGTCCTTCTTCGTTCCTGTGTCTGTCCCTTCGGGGAAATGTCACGCTTTGAGTACCGGAGTCCTGTTAGCCCGCTACAGCCCGGTTTACCGGAGTCCTGCTAGCCCAGTGCTACAGCCCGGACCCACTTGCTGATGACCGACACGTTCGAAGCTGGGTCATGGATGCCTGTCCCTGTAAGTCTGTGCCACTTTGGGTTTACAACTAGTCATGTCAGCCTGGGCTCTTTATCATATGGATGCTAGCGACACTATCATATACGTGAGCCAAAAGGCGCAAACGGTCCCGGGCAAAGGTAAGGCGACACCCGTGGGAATACCGTGCGTGAGGCCGCAAAGTGATATGAAGTGTTACCGGCTAGATCGATGTGACATCGAGTCGGGGTCCTGACAGCGTTGAATTAAATCAGGAAATTCCAGAATATTAATTAAACTTCAAAAATTCATAACTTTTATTCTGTAACTCCAAATTGGACAAATTATATATGAAAAATGATCAGAAAAATCCAATCTATCCATCTGTACCATTTCCATGCATGATCAAACAAGTTAAGTTGATGTTTTAATCAGAACAAGAAAAGGCACTTTAAAAGGCCATATTTGAATTTGAAATTTGAATCCTTGATTCAAATTTGTTCAAACCCTTCTGGTTTTAGTTGCATTAGCCCAACACACTCATATTGCCATGTTTCATGCATGCATCATATTGTTGCATATTGTTTGGTGATGTTTGTGTATCGATGTCCTTTGCGACAGGATCTGTCCCCGAGGAGTACCGTGATTACCCTAACGAAGAACCGTATCCGTGCAACGAACCATCAGGCAAGCAACCAACCATCTGATCATATCGATACAATCCCATGTTCTCGCTCCTGCTCTCTTTTACTGCATTAAGACAACGCGATTCAAACTGCTGTGTGTTACGGTAGTTGAACCCATTTCCTCTGCATGACCTGTCATTGCCACAGTAACTAGATGAAACCCACTAGCATGTGTAGGAGTTGATTGAGCCATATGTATGTGTTGTTCCTACCTTCCTAAGCCTGCTATGCTTAGAGTCGTGTCAGGTCTGGTTCATCTGGGTGATGGGCTAGAGTGAAATGATTATGTCGGTAATGAGAGTGGTGTGGTGAACACGATTTGGTAAAGGTATCGATGAGAGGCCATGTAGGAGTACATGGTGGGTTGTTTCATTGAAGCCGACCTTAAGCACTGAGATCTGTATGTGTGATTTAAGAATCAGCTACTACCATGCATTGGGCCCGAAACCAATGGACCCTCTCGACTTCTTATTCACCCTAGTTCTCCGTCCAGGAGTTGCAAGTAGTTTCTGGTGTTTGTAGCCTACTGGAGGCCGTGGACAGTGCTGACCGTAGGGGTGGGCTGTGATGCGGTAGGTACGTGGCACGGTGTACCGAATACCCGTTAGGTATCTCGAGAACCCTGTTCACATCGTTCGGGGCCGTATGGGAAACCTCGGCCGGACTCCCTGCGGATGGAACCTGAATAGGCGATAAACCTGGACTGGAGGCTTAGGTGATTAGGTAGGTCGTGGCCGACACCCACGTTGGGCTTCCGCTTGAAGGTTGCCGAGTACATGTCGTGTAAGCGACGATAAGTGGTGAGAGCGTGTATGAAGAAGTACACCCCTGCAGGGTTAACATGATCTATTCGAATAGCCGCGTCCGCGGTAAAGGACTACTTGGTTGCCTATACAGTTCATAGACAAGTAAATGGAACTACTAAAAGCCTCAAGATAAGTGTGAGTGCCGAGGATGGCTCTTCTGTAGGAAGACGGAGGTGGATCCTCGGTAGTGTATTGAAGTGGTGAGTAGTGGACTCGTGTGCGCAAAACCATTTCAAATTGGAGTATCGTAGGTTAGCCTAGCCAAGAGTCAAAGCTGGCTTGCTGCAATAACTCCACCAACCCTTCTTGATACTATGCATGTATGTAGGATCTGATGTAAGTCTTGCTGAGTACTTTTGTACTCATGTTGCTATAATCTACATTTTTACAGAAGACGCTGCAACCCCTTCTGATGGGTTCTATGTAGACGTTGACATCAACGAGTAGGCTAAAGACCCAGGTGGTGACCCTGAGCTTGTGAAGGACCACGTAGTATAGCTAGGCTTTCCAAGCCTCTTTTATTTTACTAGTTGTCTGTACTCAGACAAGTTACTTCCGCTGCTGGTTTGTATGACTGTATGACTTGTATGTTGGGTCGTGAGACCGTACCTTTGTGTATGATATGTATGGCTCCCTGAGCCTTAAATAAAGTACTTGTGTCGTAGAGTCATGTTGTGATGCTTCGTTGTATTTGCACATATCGAGCATATTGTGTGTATGATTAAAATGCTTGGTATGTGTGGGATCTGACTATCTAGTTGTTTATCTTTAGTAGCCTCTCTTACCGGGAAATGTCTCCTAGTGTTACCGCTGAGCCATGGTAGCTTGCTACTGCTCTGGAACACTTAGGCTGGCCGGCATGTGTCCTTCTTCGTTCCTGTGTCTGTCCCTTCGGGGAAATGTCACGCTTTGAGTACCGGAGTCCTGTTAGCCCGCTACAGCCCGGTTTACCGGAGTCCTGCTAGCCCAGCGCTACAGCCCGGACCCACTTGCTGATGACCGACACGTTCGAAGCTGGGTCATGGATGCCTGTCCCTGTAAGTCTGTGCCACTTTGGGTTTACGACTAGTCATGTCAGCACGGGCTCTTTATCATATGGATGCTAGCGACACTATCATATACGTGAGCCAAAAGGCGCAAACGGTCCCGGGAAAAGGTAAGTCGACACCCGTGGGGATACCGTGCGTGAGGCCGCAAAGTGATATGAGGTGTTACCAGCTAGATCGATGTGACATCGAGTCGGGGTCCTGACAGCGTTGGCATCAGAGCCGGACTGCCTGTAGGTTCTCCAAGCCAAACTGGTCGATGTTGAGTCTAGAAATTCTTTAGTTATATGTAGGGGAATTGTTTGTGGGTTGGAACGTAAGGCTCTTTTTACTCCTTATACCTTATGACTTTCTGATCTGAGTCAGTCCATTTTTCCACCGGGGGTTAAGGAATTAGGATCTGTTCTCTCTATCAGGATCACGTGTTACTAATCAGTAGTACCTTATAAGTTTGATGGATACAAGCCTAGTTCAGATCTACTACCACATTATGTTGTTAGAATGGTTTCAGAACTTTGAGGTGATGATGTTGAGTGTGTACGAAATCCTTTGTCAAATGTCTCAATCCTTCTTGAGCATTTACAGCTGTTATGCTGCCGAAATTTTGCTAGAAATTCTAATGCCTTTGCATTATGATTGTGCTTTCAGATGGCCACTCGCGACCTCAATCAAGTGGTTCGCCTGACTTGATGTCTAGATGTACCCGGCCATACTGCTAAGTTGGTCAGGGTAATGACTGAGGCTGGATACCGCTGGTATCCCGAGTACACGGTCGAAGAGCAATTCCGAGATTTTAATCAAAGCCAGTATCTCTGCACTGTCAGGATATTTCCATCTTATCATGGATCCACCGAGCCTCTTCACTGTTCCTATGGACTCGGGGTTACTATTGAGATGGCTGTGCAGGACGCCGCCTACTCTATGATGACCATTATGCGAGTCAGATCTGGTTTATTTCGGGACTCTGATTTCCGGTATATGCCAGGATCACTTCCGGGAGCACAAGGATATCTCCAGGCTATCTATGCTGACCCCACTCAGGAGGATTCACGGACTCGCACCACTGCTGAGATGCTCGAGGATAAGGACCGTGAAAATCGGGCCTTAAGGTTAGAGCTCTTCAATACCCGTGCTGACCACTGGGCCACATTGACTCGGTTCGCACCGGCGGTGCAAGCTGGATATTCAGATATGCGCGATCTCTATCCTGTGAGATCTGCTCTGCCGGACGTGATGGTTTGGCGTGATGTAGGAGGCATCACCCCACCTCGCGGTCCCCGCAGGCCACCGTTTGTTGGTCCAAGGCCTCATCCTAGCCCCTATGGTCCACAAGCTCCGCGAGACCGTCTGTTTCCGGATGATCATGTTGAACTTCCAGGCTATGGAGGTGACTTCTACGAGGACTACTACGGATCGGTCTGAGTTAGTGGTAGTATCACTAGTTCGCACTAGCCGTGTCGTCTATCGTCCTGCGTGACTCGTGGGATATGACCTAGTTTGTACTCTTTCCGGAGATGTAGAAAAATAATGTATAAGAGCTTGGAATGCCTCCGATGAGATGTAATCCTCTTGTCACCGTAATAGTACTTTGTTTGGTCTTGTACTAAACCCTGTATGGTGTGTATGACGATGGAATAAAAGAAGCAGTTTCTGTATCTACCATGTCATACGGATGATCATCTTGCATTCCGAGTTATTTCTTACATTATGTATCCTATGTCGGAATTTTACCATCCTGACTAAATCATTGTCTTGTTCACCTAGGATGGTCAACACGCGCGCTAACCCTTCTTCCCAAGAGCAGGCCGAAGGCAGTGAAGCCAGGGATGCAAATCTGCCTCATCCCCCTTCACTAGCCGAGGTTATGATGGAAGCTGAGAGAAACAAGCGGGAGACCAACCGTTTGTTGGAGCGTATTGAACAGAATACAGCACACCATCAGAGGGCTAACGTGGTGTCACTCAGTGATTTTATCAAATTGCGTCCACCCACGTTCCACCACTCAGTCGAGCCTCTCGACGCTGATGACTGGCTTCGCAGTATCTCTCACAAGCTGCGTTCCGCGCTAGTAGCTGAGGCTGACAAGGTCACCTTTGCTGCATATCATCTTGAAGGCCCCACCAGTCTATGGTGGGAGAATTATGGAGCTATGCGGCCAGCGGGCCATGTCACTACTTGGGCTGAGTTCAGCGAGGCTTTCCGTGAACATCACATTCCGGAGGGTCTCATGGACCGTAAACGAGAAGAATTTTGCAGTTTCACCCAAGGCCGACTTTCTGTGGATGCCTATAGCAGGGAGTTTGGTAATCTCGCCCGATATGCAACTGAGGAAGTGTCTACTGACGCCAAGAAGCAAGCAAGGTTCCGTAAGGGCCTTAGTCCTGAGCTTCGCCGCGACCTCCGTCTGCATGAGTGCACATCTTTTCAGAAACTTGTCAACAAAGCCATCAGTGCTGAAACTGGTCAGACTGACTATGACGCAACACGCAAGCATGGCCGTGATATGGGTTCCTCATCCGGTGCTGGTCCTCAGAAGCGCCGCGTGTGGGTACCCAACACCGCCCTGCCACCCAGGTTCACACCGAGGCCATCTTTCCAGGCGCCTCGCCCCGTTCAACAGTCTGCACCGGCCAAGCCCTATGGGGGTCCAACCAATAATGCTCCTCCACGTACCAGTTCCGTGACTTGTTTCAAATGTGGGGAATCTGGTCACTATATGCGTGAGTGTCCCCAGACCAACCCCAATCAATCTGCTAAAGCTGTTGTCCGTGGCAAGCCGACAGGAAAAATATTCCACGCCAAGCCGGTCACCGCTTCACGTGGCCATGTTAACTGTATCTCTGCCGAAGAAGCTCAAGAGGATCCCAACGTCGTTCTCGGTACGCTTCTTGTTAATTGCCACCCGGCATCTGTTCTTTTCGATACAGGAGCCTCGCATTCTTTTATATCTGAAAACTATGCTCGCTTGCATAACGTCGCATTCGGTGATATGCCAACCTCTATGGTAATTCAAACTCCGGGATCCAAATGGCAAACTTCTAGAGTAAGCCATGGAAATGAAATCCAAGTCGACAGACTTGTTTTTCTCGCATCTTTGATAGCCCTTAAATCTTCAGATATTAATATCATTTTGGGTATGGACTGGATGTCAGCTCATCAAGCCAAAATTGATTGCTTCTCTAGGACTGTTCAACTCACCCATCCTTCGGGGAAGATAGTCAATGTCTTGACCCGAATAGCCAAGCGACAATTATATTCTCTTAACGCCAGCCCTTTGCCAGACCTTGAGGACGTGCCGGTAGTCTGTGACTTCCCGGATGTCTTTCCAGAGGAATTGCCAGGTGTTCCACCTGACAGGGATGTTGAGTTCGTAATCGACCTCATCCCCGGAACCGTTCCGATTGCTAGAAGACCCTATAAGATGGCACCACTAGAACTAGCCGAGCTTAAGAAACAACTCGATGAATCCTTGAAAAAGGGTTTCATCCGACCTAGCTCATCTCCGTGGGCTTGCCCCGTCCTATTCGTCAAGAAGAAGGATGGTACAGACCGGATGGTTGTAGATTACCGACCTGTCAATTTGGTCACAATCAAGAACAAATATCCACTTCCCAGGATCAACGATCTGTATGATCAGCTCGCTGGATCCTCAGTCTTCTCCAAGATGGATTTGAGGTTGGGCTACCATCAAATCAAAATCAGAAACGGGGACATTCCTAAAACGGCCTTTGTTACTCGTTATGGCCAATACGAGTACACCGTCATGTCCTTCGGTTTAACCAACGCTCCAGCCACCTTTTCTCGGTTAATGAACTCAATCTTCATGGAGTATTTGGATAAATTCGTCGTAGTTTATCTCGATGATATACTCATCTACTCCAAGAACGAGGAAGAACATGCCGAACATTTAAGGCTAGTGTTGAAGAAACTTCGAGAGCATCGCCTTTATGCCAAATTTTCTAAATGTGAATTCTAGTTGTCAGAAGTGACCTATCTGGGTCATGTAATATCTGGTAAAGGTATTGCTGTTAACCCTGAGCGAGTTCAAGCCGTCCTTAATTGGACTCCACCTGAATCGGTCAAGCAAGTTCGGAGTTTTCTAGGCTTAGCGAGCTATTGCCGTCGCTTTGTCGAGAACTTTTCCAAAGTTGCTAAACCTCTAACCGAACTCCTCAAGAAAGATAAGAAGTTCGAATGGACTCCACAATGTGAGCACAGCTTTCAGGAACTGAAAAGACGCCTGACCTCTGCTCCCGTGCTGGTACCGCCAGACTTCTCCAAGGACTTCGTTATCTACTGCGACGCCTCGTGACAAGGACTAGGTTGCATTCTCATGCAAGATCGACACGTAATTGCTTACGCTTCGCGGCAATTGCACCCACATGAGGAGAATTATCCTACTCATGATCTAGAGCTTGCAGCCGTAGTCTATGCGCTTAAGACCTGGCGACATTACCTCCTCGGTAATCGTTGCGAAATATTCACTGATCACCAAAGTCTGAAGTACATTTTCACCCAACCGGATTTGAATCTCAGGCAGAGACGTTGGGTTGAATTGATCACAGACTTCGACTTAGGAATAACCTACACCCCAGGGAAAGCCAACGTCATGGCTGATGCGCTAAGTCGTAAATCATATTGTAACAACCTGATGTTACAACAAATTCAACCGTTTCTCCATGAGGAATTTCGGAAACTTAACCTTCACATTGTACCTCAAGGTTTTCTTTCCACCTTGGTGGCAAAACCTACCCTTACGGATCAAATTATCAAAGCACAGAAGGTAGATCCGGGAATCTCCCGCATCAAGAGGAACATTCAGAAAGGAATTGCGGGTTGTTTCTCCATTAATGATCAAGGAGTCGTATACTTCGGGAATCGACTAGTAGTTCCCAAAGTGCGCAACCTAAGGCGATTAATCCTTAAGGAAGCTCATGAATCTCCTCTCACTATTCATCCCGGTAGTACTAAAATGTATCAGGACCTACGCCAGAGGTTCTGGTGGACTAGGATGAAGAGAGAAATTGCTCAGTATATTGCAAATTGCGACGTCTGTCGTCGTGTAAAAGCAGAGCATCAACGGCCTGCTGGCACTCTTCAACCCTTAGCTATTCCTGGATGGAAATGGGATAAAATTTGTATGGATTTCATTACCGGTTTTCCCAGGACCAAGAGAGGGAATAATGCTATTTTCGTCGTGGTCGATCGTCTTTCCAAGGTAGCCCATTTCTTACCTGTCCGTGAGAGTATAACCGCTAGTCAGCTGGCAGATTTGTACATCTCCCGAATAGTGTCTCTCCATGGTGTTCCTTTGGAAATTAACTCGGATCGAGGAAGTCTTTTCACCTCTCGATTTTGGGCAAGTTTCGAAAATGCTATGGGAACCCGTCTCTCCTTTAGCACCGCTTTCCACCCTCAGTCGAGTGGTCAAGTGGAACGCGTCAACCAAATTCTAGAAGACATGCTTCGAGCCTCTGTTATCTCTTTCGGAATGGACTGGGAGAAGTGCCTTCCATTTGCCGAATTCGCCTACAACAACAGCTATCAATCTAGCTTGGGTAAAGCCCCTTTTGAAGTTCTCTATGGACGACGATGTCGAACACCCCTTAACTGGTCAGAGACCGGGGAAAGAAAATTCTTTGGCCCGGATATGATTCAGGAAGCAGAAGAACAAGTTCGTATCGTTCGTGAAAAGTTGAAAACAGCCCAATCTCGTCAAAAGAGTCAATATGACCGAAAACATAGGGCTATGACTTTCGAAGTTGACGAGAAGGCTTATCTTCGGGTCACCCCTCTGAAGGGAACCCATCGTTTCGGTATCAAAGGCAAATTGGCTCCTCGTTACATTGGACCTTTTCGCATTCTCGCCAAACGAGGAGAAGTTGCCTACCAGTTGGAACTACCTCCGCACCTCTCCAGAGTTCACGATGTCTTCCACGTTTCCCAACTCAGGCGTTGCTTCTCGGATTCTATACGTGGAGTGGACCACGAAACGCTTGATCTCCAAGATGATCTTACATATCGAGAGTACCCCATTCGTATCCTCGATCAGGCCGAACGTACCACGCGACGTCATAATATCAAGTTTCTCAAGGTTCAATGGTCGCACCATTCTGAGGATGAAGCAACTTGGGAAAGGGAGGATCGTCTTCGACTTGAATATCCCGCCTTCTTCCTGGAGGAACCCAAATCTCGGGACGAGATTCTTTTGAGTGGGGGTGAGTTGTCACACCCTAGCTAGTCATGCATTAGAGTGTTGCATCATGTTTACTCTTTCATCAGAAACTTGAAATGGGGATGACAGAACCCCCAGTCCCCTCTGAAACCAACTAGGGTTACTAAAATAATTTTTCAATGAACCTGAAATGCCCTTCTAAAATGCCCATCATTTTTGCCTTGGTTCAGAACCTCTGCCAAAAGTGGTGCACATTTTTCTAGGCCATCCTAGGGTTTTTGAATTAAATCGTAGATATTTGAATTTGGGCATTTAAAATAATATAAAATATTTAAATGCTCAAATATCTCCAAACTAAAATGTTTCATGTTGGAAATAATCCAACTATGGGCCAGGAATAGTTTGGTGATTTTTGAAGTTGCCTAGGTATTTTATTAAATTCAACAAAGTTGCAGATATATTAAATAAAAAACAGAAACAGAAAAAAAGGGGAAAACTTACCTGTCGCCCACCAGCCAGCCCACCTGGCCGGCCCAGCCCGGCCACCGCTCCAGCGAGCTGCTTGGCTTGCCAGGCAGGCAGCCAAGGTGCTCGGCGGCGGCACCGCAGCTCGCCACGCAGCTGCTCGCCGCCTCCCTCGCCCGGCTAACGCCGTGAACCGGCCTCCCTCTCTCCCCCGAACCCCCAGACACCCCCTCTCCTCTCCAGCTCCTCCCCCTCGCACGCCCCAGCCATGGCCAACGCCATCGCCGCCACCCCCTCACCGTAGCCACGCCCTCCGTCCAACCCACGCCGTGCCACCGTGTCCAGGAGCTTCGCCGCCGTCCACTTCATCGAGCTAGCCGAGCCCCGTGTGCTCGAGCGGCCCGAGACCACCGCACCGACCTC
>NC_057794.1:135130802-135133684 GCF_018294505.1 Triticum aestivum
TGTGAGCCTAGCTACTCCTCCGACCCTCTCTCTCTCATTCCCGAGCCGTGTAGCCACCGCACGAGGATCACACGCCCGCACCGTCGCGGACCTCGTCGCCGACGTGCTTCCGGCCACACTCCGGCCACAAGATGGTGTCCATCTTGCTCACCGAGTCCCACAGCACCTAGCTAGCCACTCCACGAGCCTCACCGACCCCTCTAGCGCCAAGTTCATCCTCGACCGAACCCCGGTGGCCGCCAAAGTCGTCGCCGGCGCCAACTCCGGCCACCCCGACCCCAACGGACTCCGCCAAGAGCTGCGGGTTGTCCTCAGCTCCACTCCGGTGGTCTCCGCGGTCCATTTGGTGGCCGAAATGGCCAAAACCACTTCCGCCGCCGCGTCGGGCTCGCCGGCGGCTAAACGCCGGCAGCCGACTTTGACTTTGACCACGGGTGGGCCCTAGTTGACTCCCCTGAGTCAATGACAGGTGGGGCCCAGCCCTGCTAATTATACAAGATTAGTTTTAATTAAATCTTAATTAAAATAATCACCATGACATGCGGGACCCACTGTCAGGTTTGACCCAGACCTGTTCCGTTGACCTGCTGACGTCACACTGACGTCAGGCTGACGCAGTAATTGATTTTCTGGATTTAAATTAAATCAGGAAATTCCAGAATATTATTTAAACTTCAAAAATTCATAACTTTTATTCTGTAACTCCAAATTGGACAAATTATATATGAAAAATGATCAGAAAAATCCAATCTATCCATCTGTACTACTTTCATGCATGATCAAACAAGTTAAATTGATGTTTTAAGCAGAACAAGGAAAAGCACTTTAAAAGACCATATTTGAATTTGAAATTTGAATCCTTGATTCAAATTTGTTCAAACCCCTCTGGTTTTAGTTGCATTAGCCCAACACACTCATATTGCCATGTTTAATGCATGCATCATATTGTTGCACATTGTTTGGTGATGGTTGTGTATCGGTGTCCTTTGCGACAGGTTCTGCCCCCGAGGAGTACCGTGATTACCCTAACGAAGAACCATACCAGTGCATCGAACCATCAGGCAAGCAACCAACCATTTGATCATATCGATACAATCCCATGTTCTCGCTCCTGCTCTGTTTTACTACATTAAGACAACGCGATTCAAACTGCTGTGTGCTACGGTAGTTGAACCCATTTCCTCTGCATGACCTGTCATTGCCACAGTAACTAGATGAAACCCACTAGCATGTGTAGGAGTTGATTGAGCCCTATGTATGTGTTGTTCCTACCTTGCTATGCCTGCTATGCTTAGAGTCGTGTCAGGTCTGGTTCATCTGGGTGATGGGCTAGAGTGAAATGATTATGTCGGTAATGAGAGTGGTGTGGTGAACACGATTTGGTAAAGGTATCGATGAGAGGCCATGTAGGAGTACATGGTGGGTTGTTTCATTGAAGCCAACCTTAAGCACTGAGATCTGTATGTGTGATTTAAGAATCAGCTACTACCATGCATTGGGCCCGAAACCAATGGACCCTCTCGACTTCTTATTCACCCTAGTTCTCCGTCCAGGAGTTGCAAGTAGTTTCTGGTGTTTGTAGCCTACTGGAGGCCGTGGACAGTGCTGACCGTAGGGGTGGGCTGTGATGCGGTAGGTACGTGGCACGGTGTACCGAATACCCGTTAGGTATCTCGAGAACCCTGTTCACATCGTTCGGGGCCGTATGGGAAACCTCGGCCGGACTCCCTGCGGATGGAACCTGAATAGGCGATAAACCTGGACTGGAGGCTTAGGTGATTAGGTAGGTCGTGGCCGACACCCACGTTGGGCTTCCGCTTGAAGGTTGCCGAGTACATGTCGTGTAAGCGACGATAAGTGGTGAGAGCGTGTATGAAGAAGTACACCCCTGCAGGGTTAACATGATCTATTCGAATAGCCGCGTCCGCGGTAAAGGACTACTTGGTTGCCTATACAGTTCATAGACAAGTAAATGGAACTACTAAAAGCCTCAAGATAAGTGTGAGTGCCGAGGATGGCTCTTCTGTAGGAAGACGGAGGTGGATCCTCGGTAGTGTATTGAAGTGGTGAGTAGTGGACTCGTGTGCGCAAAACCATTTCAAATTGGAGTATCGTAGGTTAGCCTAGCCAAGAGTCAAAGCTGGCTTGCTGCAATAACTCCACCAACCCTTCTTGATACTATGCATGTATGTAGGATCTGATGTAAGTCTTGTTGAGTACTTTTGTACTCATGTTGCTATAATCTACATTTTTACAGAAGACGCTGCAACCCCTTCTGATGGGTTCTATGTAGACGTTGACATCAACGAGTAGGCTAAAGACCCAGGTGGTGACCCTGAGCTTGTGAAGGACCACGTACTATAGCTAGGCTTTCCAAGCCTCTTTTATTTTACTAGTTGTCTGTACTCAGACAACTTACTTCCGCTGCTGGTTTGTATGACTGTATGACTTGTATGTTGGGTCGTGAGACCGTACCTTTGTGTATGATATGTATGGCTCCCTGAGCCTTAAATAAAGTACTTGTGTCGTAGAGTCATGTTGTGATGCTTCGTTGTATTTGCACATATCGAGCATATTGTGTGTATGATTGAAATGCTTGGTATGTGTGGGATCTGACTATCTAGTTGTTTATCTTTAGTAGCCTCTCTTACCGGGAAATGTCTCCTAGTGTTACCGCTGAGCCATGGTAGCTTGCTACTGCTCTGGAACACTTAGGCTGGCCGGCATGTGTCCTTCTTCGTTCCTGTGTCTGTCCCTCCGGGGAAATGTCACGCTTTGAGTACCGGAGTCCTGTTAGCCCGCTACAGCCCGGTTTACCGGAGTCCTGCTAGCCCAGTGCTACAGCCCGGACCCACTTGCTGATGACCGACACGTTCGAAGCT